>NW_028259461.1:9209568-9224568 GCF_056163025.1 Triticum urartu | reverse complement strand
CACTATGCAAAAAAATTCATTATTGGCCCACCATTGATTAGAAGATTTAGCTTGTATGAATCGCTATTGGTTTGATACGAATAATGACAATCGTTTCAGTATGTTAAGGATACAGATGTATCCACAATTCATTTAGAGTTACTTAATAGTCTATTTCTTATACCATATCTCTATCCCGTGAAATTCTCGAGCCAAAAGATGGATGCATATGCTGTGTTTCATTTTGCTAAATGATATCAATTAAATGGTGTATCAATTCCATAAATTGCATATAGCAATAAATAAATCAGCAAAATTCTTTCTAATATTTTAGATAGAAGAAACATTTCTTCTATCTAAAATATTAGAAAGAATGTACCCTTCTATCCAAATCCAATTTGCATCGATAAAATAAATCCAAATTCCAGTAGTAGATGATAATTGCAAATTTGTGTGTGTACGAGATTAGAATAACTTCAAAATAACTGACATAATTTTGTATTTTTCCTGATCAGAAAAATACATGAAAAAGAAAGGAGGTAGAAAAATTTTTGGATTTATGGTTAAAGAAGAAAAAGAAGAAAACAGGGGTTCTGTTGAATTTCAAGTATTCAGTTTCACCAATAAGATACGGAGACTTGCTTCACATTTGGAATTACACAAAAAGATTTTTCATCGGAAAGAGGTCTACGAAGACTTTGGGAAAACGTCGACGTTTGCTGGCTTATTTGGCAAGAAAAATAGAGTACGTTATAAGAAATTAATCGGTCAGTTGAATATTCGGGAGCAGTAATTTAATCGTTCAAATTTTTTCCTTGTTTTATTATTTTTTTAGTAGTCTTATAGTAGTCTTAGATTTTTCATTTTGATGAGCCTCGCTTTGAGGAATTCATGGAATAATCCATTTTCATGGAATAATGAATTAAGGAAGAAAGGATATGAGTCTACCGCTTACAAGAAAAGATCTCATGATAGTCAATATGGGCCCTCAACACCCATCAATGCATGGTGTTCTTCGACTGATCGTTACTCTCGATGGTGAGGATGTTATTGATTGTGAACCCATATTAGGGTATTTACACAGAGGAATGGAAAAAATCGCGGAAAACCGAACTATTATACAATACTTACCTTATGTAACAAGGTGGGATTATTTAGCTACTATGTTTACAGAAGCAATAACAGTAAATGCACCAGAATTCTTGGAGAATATTCAAATACCACAAAGAGCAGCTATATTAGGGTAATTATGTTAGAATTAAGCCGGATAGCTTCTCACTTGCTATGGCTTGGACCTTTTATGGCGGATCTCGGCGCACAGACTCCTTTTTTCTATATTTTTAGAGAGAGAGAATTAATATATGATCTATTTGAAGCTGCTACAGGTATGCGAATGATGCACAATTACTTTCGCATCGGAGGAGTAGCCGCCGATCTACCTTATGGATGGATCGATAAATGTTTAGATTTCTGTGATTATTTTTTACGCGGAGTTGTTGAATATCAACAACTTATTACACAGAATCCAATTTTTTTAGAGCGAGTTGAAGGAGTAGGTTTTATTAGCGGAGAAGAAGCAGTAAATTGGGCTTATCGGGACCGATGTTACGAGCTTCTGGAATACAATGGGATCTTCGTAAAAGTAGATCCTTATGAGTCCTTACAACCAATTTGATTGGAAAGTCCAATGGCAAAAAGAAGGGGATTCGTTAGCTCGCTATTTAGTACGAATTGGTGAAATGAGGGAATCCATCAAAATAATTCAACAAGCTGTAGAAAAAATTCCTGGAGGACCTTATGAAAATTTAGAAGTCCGACGCTTTAAGAAAGAAAATAATTCTGAATGGAATGATTTTGAGTATAAATTTCTTGGTAAAAAAACCTTCGCCCAATTTTGAATTGTCAAGACAAGAGCTTTATGTAAGAGTAGAAGCCCAAAAGGTGAATTAGGGATTTATCTAGTAGGAGATGATAGCCTTTTCCCTGGAGATGGAAAATCCGTCCACCCGGTTTATTAATTTGCAAATTCTTCCTCAGCTAGTTAAAAAAATGAAATTGGCTGATATCATGACGATATAGGTAGTATAGATATCATTATGGGGGAAGTTGATCGTTGAAATGATAATAGATAGGGTAGAGTAGAAACTATCAATTCTTTTTCGAAATTGGAATTATTAAAAGAAGTCTATGGACTGATATCGATTCTACCCATTTTGACCCTCCTTTTGGGAATAACAATAGAGGTACTCGTAATTGTGTGGTTAGAAAGAGAAATATCTGCGTCGATACAACAACGTATTGGTCCTGAATATGCTGGCCCCCTGGGCCTGCTTCAAGCTATAGCAGATGGGACTAAGCTACTTTTTAAAGAAGATATTCTGCCATCCCGAGGAGATATTTCTTTATTTAGCATTGGACCCTCTATAGCAGTCATATCAGTTTATTAAGTTTTTTAGTTATCCCTTTGGGATATCATTTTGTTTTAGCCGATCTTAGTATTGGTGTTTTTTTATGGATTGCCATTTCAAGTATAGCTCCTATTGGTCTTCTTATGGCAGGATATAGCTCAAATAATAAATATTCTTTTTCAGGCGGTCTACGAGCTGCTGCTCAATCCATTAGTTATGAAATACCATTAACTTTTTGTGTGCTAGCAATATCTCTACGTGTGATTCGTTAAAAATAGATCTTTTTCCTATAAAATCCATTAACTATTTATATTCCTTTTCTTATTTAGTATTTGGTTGGTAAGTTAAACTAGATAGCTATATGAGTGAAACAAAACAGCTTATAAATTTGTAGTAAAAAGAAAAAATCTCATTTCCTACGTACAAGAAAAAAGTGGAAGTAAACATAAGCAGTGTAAACTCTTTATCCCAAGGTTGATATTTTTTAATTAGTCATCATATCTTGAAGCGGCCAAGAATAAAGGATTCACGATATGGAATTCCATTACTAGAATACTCCTAGTTATTACTATAACTTAATAATCCATAAGAAGAATCCACCAAAAGTTAGTGAAGGGTTAGGAACACTAAAGTACATAAAGGATTAGTAATGGAAAATCTAAAACATTAGAGATTTTTGCCCATAAAAGGAATCATAATAAGGACTTGCAATTTGTAGAAATTATCAAGTAGTACTTTCTTCGGATTCCGATCCAGAGTATGTTCCATTCACTTGTTAAGGAAATGGCTATCAAGAACGAATTAACCCTTTATCCATTTTTTCTTTTTAAATACCCCCTCCCTGGGGAAAGAAGAATAGTAAAAAAGATATGGAGTGCACTAGAAAAAATTTTCATTATTTCCTTCCTCTATCCATATTCATGCAGAATTGCTCATGAACTAATACCCAACTCTTTCCATTTATTAATTGAATTCCTATAACAAGTAACAAGTGTTTTATTCCAAGATTAAGTTATTACTGAACAAAGAAAAATTTTCATTATATTATAAAGGATGAGATCAATTCGGAAGCGCTTTTTCTTATTCTAGCAGACGGAATTCCTTTGGTCTAATTTAGGACTTTCAAATCTATTTTATTTTATCTAATTCTATCTACGCCCCCGGGGCTAGGAACAAAACAGTCCTTTCCTTTTTCTGATCATAGAGAAGCCGTATGAAGCTAAGGTTTCATGTACGGTTTTGAAATAGCGGTGGGAACTGTGATGTTATCACCGACTATGATTATCTAACAGTTCAAGTACAGTTGATATAGTTGAAGCACAGTCAAAATACGGTTTTTTTGGATGGAATATTTGGCGTCAGCCTATAGGTTTTCTGGTTTTTTTAATTTCTTCTTTGGCAGAATGTGAAAGATTACCCTTTGATTTACCAGAAGCGGAGGAAGAATTAGTAGCAGGTTACCAAACTGAATATTCCGGTATCAAATATGGTTTATTTTATCTTGTTTCTTACCTAAATTTATTAGTTTCTTCTTTATTTGTAACAGTTCTCTACTTGGGCGGGTGGAATTTATCTATTCCCTATATATCCTTTTTTGATTTTTTCCAAATGAATAAAGCAGTTGGAATTTTGGAAATGACAATGGGTATATTTATTACATTAACTAAAGCTTATTTATTTCTCTTCATTTCTATCACAATAAGATGGACTTTACCGAGGATGAGAATGGATCAGTTATTAAATCTTGGATGGAAATTTCTTTTACCTATTTCCCTGGGCAATCTCTTATTAACAACCTCTTCTCAACTTGTTTCACTATAAATAAGATAATACAATAATAGTAAGAATATTTTCAACACAAAAGCTCTCTCAAACAAGAGAAAGAAACATATCTTTTTCATAGATATTTAGAATGAATATGTTCCCTATGGTAACTGGGTTCATGAGTTATGGTCAACAAACAATACGTGCTACAAGGTACATAGGTCAAAGTTTCATAACTACCTTATCCCACACAAATCGTTTACCTATAACGATTCACTACCCTTATGAAAAATCAATTACACCAGAGCGTTTCCGAGGGCGAATCCACTTTGAATTTGATAAATGTATTGCTTGTGAAGTATGTGTTCGCGTATGTCCGATAGATTTACCCGTTGTGGATTGGAGATTTGAAAAGGATATTAAAAGAAAACAATTGCTTAATTATAGTATTGATTTCGGAGTTTGTATATTTTGTGGCAATTGTGTTGAGTACTGTCCAACAAGCTGTTTATCAATGACTGAAGAATATGAACTTTCTACCTATGATCGTCATGAATTGAATTACAATCAAATTGCTTTAAGTCGGTTACCAATCTCCATAATGGGAGATTACACAATTCAAACAATTAGGAATTCGTCTGAAAGTAAAATAAACAAAGAAAAATCTTCGAATTCAAGAACGATTACTGATTACTAAACTTTGATTTTGTCTTTCTGTTATAAAAATCTAATAATTCTTTATTAAACTTTAAAATTAAACTATAAAGAAAAACGAAAAACTACTGCTTATTGGAAATTATTTCTTATTTTAAATCAGACTAGATTTTCGTGATATAATATAATTTATAACTATAAGTTTATACACAAAAAAATACCCTAATCCTTTTTTCCTTCCTTGAATCCTTTAGTTTTAGTCAGTTCATGAAAAATTTTATACTATTAATTTCTTTTTATCCATAATGGATTTACCTGGACCAATACATGAGATTCTTATGCTATTTGGGGGATTTGTTCTTCTACTAGGGGGTCTAGGAGTAGTATTACTTACCAACCCCATTTATTCTGCCTTTTCGCTGGGATTAGTTCTTGTTTGTATATCCTTATTCTATTTTTTATTAAATTCCTACTTTGTAGCTGTCGCACAACTTCTTATTTATGTGGGAGCCATAAATGTCTTGATCATATTCGCTGTAATGTTCGTAAATGGCTCAGAATGGTCTAAAGATAAGAATTATTGGACTATTGGAGATGGGTTCACTTCACTCGTTTGTATAACTATTGTTTTTTCACTAATGACTACTATCCCAGATACGTCGTGGTATGGAATTCTTTGGACTACAAGATCAAACCAAATAGTAGAACAGGGTCTCATAAATAATGTTCAACAAATTGGAATTCATTTAGCAACCGATTTTTATCTTCCGTTTGAACTCATTTCCATAATTCTTCTAGTTTCTTTAATAGGTGCAATTACTATGGCTCGGCAATAAGAAAACTTAGAAAAAGTACAAATTATAAGAATTGCAAATCTAAAATAAATAACTAAAGAATCACAATTTTGATTTAGTAAAATCCATCTACTGCCAACAAATACCTCCTTTTTTTTTTTTTTTTTTTTCTTTTGTTGTGTAATTGTTCTATTGTAATTAATTGAATCGGTTCAATTCTTGCCCTCATATTGAAATGAATCGAGATTGATAAGGAGTTAGTTAATGATGTTTGAGCATGTACTTTTTTTGAGTGTCTATTTATTTTCGATTGGTATCTATGGATTGATCACAAGCCGAAACATGGTTAGAGCTCTAATATGTCTTGAACTTATACTGAATTCAATTAATCTAAATCTCGTAACATTTTCTGATCTATTTGATAGTCGCCAATTAAAAGGAGATATTTTCGCAATTTTTGTTATAGCCCTTGCAGCTGCTGAAGCCGCTATTGGACTATCCATTCTTTCTTCCATCCATCGTAATAGGAAATCCACTCGTATCAATCAATCTAATTTATTGAATAATTAGACTTTTGAATAATTAGACATAGAATCCTCTAAACAAAGGCGCACATATTAAAATAAATAGAAATCAATACTATTTTCTTAGTATTATTTGAGAATATCCATTTTTTTTAGTAGATTATTGCATAGTATTCTTTTTCACTTAAATGAATTTTTGTATTTGTAATTCATTGATATTGCAATTTGAATATTGCAATAATTTATATTGAAAAGACGATAGCCAATTTATTGGCTAATTCGAATTCGTCTGTACAATTCGTAAAATTCTTTCTTATTTCTTATTTATTGTTGAAATCCAAAATTAAAGTCTCTTGGCTCTCTTCACGCTTTCTCACAAACAGATTAAAAAATAGATTTTTTTTTTTGAAGTTTGGATAAACCATTGCTTCGTCTGGTGTCTACAATACATATGACTCATTATAGTACTAATTTCATTTTTACCAGATCGAAAAATTTTATGTTGAAAAGAAAAATTTATAGATCCAATGTCACATTCCGTAAAAATTTACGATACATGTATAGGATGCACTCAATGTGTACGAGCTTGTCCAACAGATGTATTAGAAATGATACCCTGGGATGGATGTAAAGCCAAGCAAATTGCTTCCGCGCCGAGAACCGAAGATTGTGTGGGTTGTAAGAGATGTGAATCTGCCTGCCCGACAGATTTTTTAAGTGTCCGCGTTTATTTAGGGCCTGAAACAACACGTAGCATGGCTCTATCTTATTGATACGTTACAAAAAACTTCACTCGAATCGTCTGATTCCTCTTTACCGAAGAAGCCTGTGCTCGAAATAATCGAGCACGGGCTTTTCTGGTCAAAACGTATCTTGTCTTTATCACTTTATCATGAGTTATTTTCCTTGGTTAACAATACTTGTTGTTTTGCCGATATTTGCAGGTTCATTAATTTTCTTTTTACCTCATAAGGGAAACAAAGTCGTTAGGTGGTATACTATATCTATTTGTTTATTAGAATTCCTTCTAATGACTTATGCGTTCTGTTATCATTTCCAACTGGAGGATCCCTTAATCCAATTAAAGGAGGATTATAAATGGATAGATGTCTTCGATTTCCACTGGAGATTGGGAATCGATGGACTTTCATTAGGATCTATTTTATTGACAGGATTTATCACTACTTTAGCTACTTTAGCAGCTTGGCCAATTACACGGAATTCGCGATTATTCTATTTCCTGATGCTCGCAATGTATAGTGGTCAAATAGGATTATTTTCTTCGCGAGACCTTTTACTTTTTTTTATCATGTGGGAGTTAGAATTAATTCCTGTTTACTTACTTTTATCCATGTGGGGGGGGAAGAGGCGTCTATATTCAGCTACAAAGTTTATTTTGTATACTGCAGTCGGTTCCATTTTTTTCTTAATCGGAGTTCTGGGTATGGGCTTATATGGTTCCAACGAACCAGGATTAGATTTGGAAAGATTAATTAATCAATCATACCCTGCAACCTTGGAAATACTTTTATATTTTGGCTTCCTTATTGCTTATGCTGTCAAATTGCCGATTATACCCCTACATACGTGGTTACCAGATACCCATGGGGAAGCACATTATAGTACATGTATGCTTTTAGCGGGAATATTATTAAAGATGGGAGCATATGGATTGATTCGGATCAACATGGAATTGTTACCTCATGCTCATTATCTATTTTCGCCCTGGTTAGTAATAATAGGAGCGATCCAAATAATCTATGCAGCTTCAACTTCTCTTGGTCAACGAAATTTCAAAAAAAGAATAGCTTATTCCTCTGTATCTCACATGGGTTTCATAATTATAGGAATTGGTTCCATAACCAACATTGGACTCAATGGAGCTATTTTACAAATATTATCCCATGGATTTATTGGTGCTACACTTTTTTTCTTGGCAGGAACCGCTTCTGATAGAATGCGTCTTGTTTATCTCGAAGAACTGGGGGGAATATCTATCCCAATGCCTAAAATTTTTACCATGTTTAGTAGCTTTTCAATGGCTTCTCTTGCCTTACCAGGAATGAGTGGTTTTGTCGCAGAATTAGTAGTATTTTTTGGACTAATTACTAGTCCAAAATTTCTGTTAATGCCAAAAACACTAATTACTTTTGTAATGGCAATTGGAATGATATTAACTCCTATTTATTTATTATCTATGTTACGCCAGATGTTCTATGGATACAAGCTATTTAATGTTCCAAACGCAAATTTTGTGGATTCTGGACCACGAGAACTCTTTATTTTAATCTGTATCTTTTTACCAGTAATAGGAATTGGTATTTATCCAGATTTTGTTCTCTCCCTATCCGTTGACAGGGTAGAGGCTCTCTTATCCAATTATTATCCTAAATAGGTTTGCTTTTTTTTACTCGTCTGCTCTATTAATGCAGAAATAAGTAAAAAAGTATATAATGCAGAAATAAGTAAAAAAGTATAATTAGATCTATCTCGAATTTTTGAGAACCCTTTGATAAGGCGTTCAAGGGGTTCTCAAATAAAACATAAAAGTAAAAACCTTCATTTCATGAAGGTTTTATTTTATGTAATCATTTAGGTGTTAATGTAAACGAACCATAACTATGTAAGCCTATTCCTAATAGATTTATACCAAAATAACAAATCCAAATTATAAGAAATCCTATCAAAGCTATAAGTGCAGAATTCGTACCCTTCCAATTTGGATTTGTTCTACTATGTAAATAAATTGCGAATATGGTCCAAGTAATAAATGCCCAAGTTTCCTTAGGATCCCAATTCCAATAGGATCCCCAGGCCTCATTAGCCCATACTGCTCCACAAAGAATACCTACGGTTAAAAGGGTAAATCCTAGGCTAATGACACGATAACTCCAAGAATCCAAACGCTCCGTTAATTGATATTTGTAATAATTTGGAAATGAAGGGACAGAGGTTCTTTTTAAAGCACTTCTTTTTGCATAAAAATATTTAATATCACTAAAGAAAAATGTTTTATTTAAAACATTTTTTTTCTTTTTAGAAAAGAAATGGAAATTATTTCGAAATCTAATGATTAGAATAGCGGCAGATAATAAGGATCCGCACAAAAGAGTTGCATAGCTTAATAACATCATACTGACATGCATCATTAACCACTGAGATTGTAGAGCAGGTACTAGTATCGTGGATTGATGCATTTCAGTTAAAAGACCCGATGTGGCAAAGCCTTGCGTTAAAATAGTACTTGGCGTAGTTATTGTGCTTAAATCATTTTTAGAGTTCTGTATTTTAGGAATGGTATGAAGAATATACAGGGCCCATGAAAGGAAGATCAATGACTCATATAAATTACTTAATGGAAAATGTCCCGAGGAAGCCCAACGAGAAACTAAGAATCCTGTTATAGAGAAAAAAGTAACTATCATTCCTTTTTCTGACGAATCGCGTAATCCTCCAAGTTCACGAACTAATAAGGTTATAAAATGAATCGTAATCACAATTGAAATCGTTGAGAAAGAGATATGAGTTAGTATATGTTCTAAAGTTGCAAATAGCATAAGGGGAAGGTCCCATTACAAAATTGTAAATTTCGAATTGATTTCTAATCTATTGTATTCTTTTTCAAGAATGCCGCCACTCGGATTCGAACCGAGATGCTTGAGCACTGCTTCCTAAGAGCAGCGTGTCTACCAATTTCACCATGGCGGCTAACTTCAAATAATAGGTAACTTAAAAGAATAATAGCTATTATCTTGGGAATCGTCGATATTGGGAAAGTCCATAAAATTTAGGAACATTAGAGTTTTCATTAAAATAGACTTCGTTTGGTAGTATCGTTTCCATTTTTTTTTTTTACAATAAACTCTTGCTTTGCCCAATAGAAACACAAACACTGCTTGAAAGAGTTGGAACTTCTTTTTTCTAACTTGCAATTATAGAACTAATTTTTTCTAATTAATTTCCCCTTTACATTTTGAAAATTCTTTCAATACAATGAAAAAAATCCAAAAGGGTTTCTATTTAATGATGAAATTAAAATAAAATGGATAAATAGAAAAGGCTTTTTGGATTTTTTAAAAATTTCTAGAATGAAAGTCTTTATGCTCTTATTAATAAGATTTACTAACCTTATGATTTTGGAGAAGATAGGTGGAAGTTGTAAGTCCTATTGTAAGAATACTCCACTTTTCATAATTTTCCTAATAGAATATGAGGATTCTATTAGGAAAATTATGAAAAGTTCATTGATAGGAAAAGAATACTTAGCACACAGTATACCAAACAAAACTTTTTTTTTCTTGTATATATAAGATAAGAGGGGTTTTTTGTTCTAAGAATATTGTACCGAGTAATTCGACACATAAAAGTACATTCAAAGAAGAATCCAAATTATTAAATAATTGGAATTCTTTTTTGATAAGTCAATTCATATTATTCCAAAATCTTATTATTTGTTTGTTGCCCAGAAAAACCCTTTGGTTTTGGATGCTCATTACCGCTCGAAAATGATCTTGATTTTACTAAAGAATAAGATTGTACTATGGAAAAATAAGTCTTTTTCTTCCAAATATCTTCCAAATATTTTTACGAATACGCTTTTTTGACATTGAAGTACGTTTTTTTGGAACTGCCATTCAAAAAGGAAATTACTTTTTTCTAGTTGTATGTGAAAGACATCTATTGCTGCAAATCAATCCTTCTTTCTTCTTTTTATTAGTATTTATACTTAGATACTGAAAGATACTTAAATTTTGAATTATTTTTTACTTCATTTTGTCTAATGCGGATAAGACAACAAGAATTTTTTAACATTTTTTCTTTATATATTTTATACTTTTTTTTTAATAATATAGAATATATAGAAGGGTTTCTCATTTAAATCTATTTATATCTATTTATATATCAAGTATACTCCATATATAGATATATGGTATGGAAGCCTATCCCCCATATAAGATAAGACGGGGGGATAAAAAGAAGGGAAAATGAAAATAGTTAATTAAGTTCAGAATGGTATTCCATAAAGGAAAGGAATTCCAATCAAAACAAAAAATACTGAGTCTCTTAAACAAGACATTCTAAAACTTAGGTAATTTATAGTCATTAGAATTTTAGTTCTATATGAAGTAAGGACTATTCGATAATTTCTTATAAACATAGGTTTTCATTGGAATTCACTCAATCAGTTAATTATGGAACAAGAGAGCTGTTTCATCTTTGTTTTAAAGAAATATAAAAATGAATTATGAATAGAAAGTAAAATGATTCCACTTTTTTTTTTTTATTTTTATAAATATCTTTATTTAGTTAATAAAATAACTTCGTTACCTAGTTATTTTATTAACTTTTTTAATTTAACCAACTAAACCCATTCTTAATTTTTAATTATTTCAATGAGATAAATTTTGGAAAAATTAAGAATTTCAGTAGTTTTTCTTATTCTTTTTATTTATTCTTTCAGAAAGAGATAAGAATTGGTTTGGTGAATCGGAAACAATTTTATAGAAAAATTGAAGTAAAAATTGAAGTAAAAATTGCAATTTCTTTTCTTATGGAACATACATATCAATATGCATGGGTAATCCCTCTTCTCCCACTTCCAGTTATTATGTCAATGGGATTTGGCCTTATTCTTATTCCGACAGCAACAAAAAATCTTCGTCGCATATGGGCTTTTCCTAGTGTTTTACTCTTAAGTATAGCTAGGTATTCTCAGTTCAACTGTCTATTCAACAAATAAATGGAAGTTCGATCTATCAATATCTATGGTCTTGGACCGTCAATAATGATTTTTCTTTAGAATTTGGATACTTGATTGACCCACTTACTTCTATTATGTTAATACTAATTACTACTGTAGGAATCCTGGTTCTTATTTATAGTGATGGTTATATGTCTCACGATGAAGGATATTTGAGATTTTTTGTTTATATAAGTTTTTTCAATACTTCCATGTTGGGATTGGTTACTAGCTCCAATTTGATACAAATTTATTTTTTTTGGGAACTCGTGGGAATGTGTTCTTATTTATTGATAGGCTTTTGGTTTACACGACCAATCGCAGCGAGTGCTTGTCAAAAAGCTTTTGTAACTAATCGTGTAGGGGATTTTGGTCTATTATTAGGAATTTTAGGTTTTTTTTGGATAACAGGTAGTTTAGAGTTTAGGGATTTGTTCAAAATAGCTAATAACTGGATTCCTAATAATGGAATTAACTCTTTACTTACTACTTTGTGTGCTTTTTTATTATTCCTTGGTGCAGTTGCGAAATCCGCACAATTCCCTCTTCACGTATGGTTACCCGATGCTATGGAAGGGCCCACTCCTATTTCGGCTCTTATACACGCAGCAACTATGGTTGCTGCGGGAATTTTTCTTCTAGCTCGACTTCTTCCTCTTTTCATATCTTTACCTTTGATAATGAGTTTTATTTCTTTAGTAGGTACAATAACACTATTCTTAGGAGCTACTTTAGCTCTTGCTCAGAGAGATATTAAAAGAAGCTTAGCCTATTCTACAATGTCTCAATTGGGTTATATGATGTTAGCTCTAGGTATAGGTTCTTATCAAGCTGCTTTATTCCATTTGATCACTCATGCTTATTCAAAAGCTTTATTGTTCTTGGGATCCGGATCCGTTATTCATTCAATGGAACCTCTTGTTGGATATTCACCAGATAAAAGTCAAAATATGGTTCTTATGGGCGGTTTAAGAAAATACATTCCAATCACAAGAACTACTTTTTTATGGGGTACACTTTCTCTTTGTGGTATTCCACCTCTTGCTTGCTTCTGGTCCAAAGATGAAATCCTTAGTAATAGTTGGTTGTATTCGCCCTTTTTTGGAATAATAGCCTCCTTTACTGCAGGATTAACTGCCTTTTATATGTTTCGGATATATTTACTTACATTTGATGGGTATTTGCGTGTTCATTTTCAAAATTACAGTAGCACTAAAGAGAGTTCCTTGTATTCAATATCCTTATGGGGAAAAAGGATACCCAAAGGAGTGAATAGGGATTTCGTTTTATCAACAACGAAGAGTGGAGTTTCTTTTTTTTCACAAAATATACCAAAAATTCAAGGTAATACAAGAAATAGGATAGGATCCTTTACTACGTCTTTTGGGGCTAAAAAAACTTTTGCCTATCCGCATGAAACGGGAAATACTATGTTATTTCCTCTTCTTATATTACTACTTTTCACTTTGTTCATTGGATTCATAGGAATCTCTTTTGATAATGGAGGAATTGGTAATGGAATAGCAGAGTTAACCATATTATCAAAGTGGTTAACTCCCTCAATAAACTTTACCCAGGAAAGTTCTAATTCTTTTGTAAATTCATATGAATTTATTACTAATGCAATTTCTTCTGTAAGTCTAGCTATCTTTGGTTTATTCATAGCATATATCTTCTATGGATCCGCTTATTCTTTTTTTCAGAATTTGGATTTAATAAACTCTTTTTACAAAGGAAATCCTAAAAAAGAATTTTTAGATCAAGTAAAAAAAAATATATACAGTTGGTCATATAATCGTGGTTATATAGATATTTTCTATACTAGGGTCTTTACCCTCGGTATAAGAGGGTTAACCGAACTCACGGAGTTTTTTGATAAGGGTGTTATTGATGGAATTACCAATGGAGTGGGTCTTGCTAGTTTTTGTATAGGAGAGGAAATTAAATATGTAGGGGGAGGTCGAATCTCGTCTTATTTATTCTTTTTTTTATGTTATGTATCTGTGTTTTTATTCTTTTTTCTTTCTTAAGTTAAGGAATTTACAACAAGTCTCTTGCAAAAATAACTATCCTATCCCCTTTCTACAATCTCTCTATATCCTTGTTACATAAGGTAAGTATTGTATAATAGTTCGGTTTTCCGCGATTTTTTCCATTCCTCTGTGTAAATACCCTAATATGGGTTCACAATCAATAACATCCTCACCATCGAGAGTAACGATCAGTCGAAGAACACCATGCATTGATGGGTGTTGAGGGCCCATATTGACTATCATGAGATCTTTTCTTGTAAGCGGTAGACTCATATCCTTTCTTCCTTAATTCATTATTCCATGAAAATGGATTATTCCATGAATTCCTCAAAGCGAGGCTCATCAAAATGAAAAATCTAAGACTACTATAAGACTACTAAAAAAATAATAAAACAAGAAAAAAATTTGAACGATTAAATTACTGCTCCCGAATATTCAACTGACCGATTAATTTCTTATAACGTACTCTATTTTTCTTTGCCAAATAAGCCAGCAAACGTCGACGTTTTCCCAAAAGTCTTCGTAGACCTCTTTCCGATGAAAAATCTTTTTTGTGTAATTCCAAATGTGAAGCAAGTCTCCGTATCTTATTGGTGAAACTGAATACTTGAAATTCAACAGAACCCCTGTTTTCTTCTTTTTCTTCTTTAACCATAAATCCAAAAATTTTTCTACCTCCTTTCTTTTTCATGTATTTTTCTGATCAGGAAAAATACAAAATTATGTCAGTTATTTTGAAGTTATTCTAATCTCGTACACACACAAATTTGCAATTATTCATCTACTACTGGAATTTGGATTTATTTTATCGATGCAAATTGGATTTGGATAGAAGGGTACATTCTTTCTAATATTTTAGATAGAAGAAATGTTTCTTCTATCTAAAATATTAGAAAGAATTTTGCTGATTTATTTATTGCTATATGCAATTTATGGAATTGATACACCATTTAATTGATATCATTTAGCAAAATGAAACACAGCATATGCATCCATCTTTTGGCTCGAGAATTTCACGGGATAGAGATATGGTATAAGAAATAGACTATTAAGTAACTCTAAATGAATTGTGGATACATCTGTATCCTTAACATACTGAAACGA
>NW_028259461.1:9146883-9168951 GCF_056163025.1 Triticum urartu | reverse complement strand
GCCGCCTGATCAATAAAATACTTAGGTTTTTTTTATAGTGCTGATCGAATTCGATAAATTTTTACTTCGCATAAGTTCGGGCAAGAGAGTAACTGGGCCTGCCGATACTGGGTTTAGAGAAACCATACCATAGTTCTATCCTCAAACTAGGGTTAGGGTTTGTTTTGACGGTAGTGGCCAAAATGGTTATCAATAGGGGTGAGGTAGTGTTTCCTTATTCTTTTATTATATGAATTTGAATTGGTTCTTAATTGAGATTCGATTTGATAATTTTAAAATACGAGGATAAGATGTCAGAAATCTTGGTATCCAAAGAAAGGTCCCTAAGGGGCATTCTTTTTTTTTTTCAATCTAAGATTCAAGAAGGGACTCCACGAAAGAATATCAAGACTTACTAATTATTATACATTTTTTTATCGTACATCTTATGTTACCTACATACACTAAAGTAAGGACTACTTAATTCTAACGAGAATCAGATTAAATAGGTCGATCAAAAATCAATTTAGGAGTTGTATTATGGATAAAATCTCTTCATTCTTTCATAGAATGATACAAAGCAAGGCTGCAGGGTTTAGGTCAAAAATAAACATTAGGTAAGGTAGGTATCCAATAAATATTTATCTATCGATAATTTTATGGTATATTCGGGCGTCCTTTGCTTAAAAAAAAAAAAAAGAGTAACAAAAGGAATAAAAAATCTTCCTATTCCCGCTTCTTCTATTCAGGACATCATTCCCGTACTCTTTCTTTTTTAAGGAAAAAAGGGCTATAGTATCTCGTATTTTTAATGCTCTCTATATTCTACCAGAATTCCTATAAGAATTTGTTAGGAGTAAATTCCTTGAACTGATTGATCCATGGCCTTAGGGCGGAATCCCTTTTTGACTCTGTACCCTTGATTCCACTATGATTATTGATCAATAGTAGAATAATCCCTTCATAGAAATAGGAGACATAATTTAGATGGATATAGTAAGTCTCGCTTGGGCTGCTTTAATGGTAGTCTTTACATTTTCTCTTTCACTAGTAGTATGGGGAAGGAGTGGACTCTAGGGATACTACTAATTGATTAAGTAATCAAATTGTTGTATCAATTCTTTTCTTTAATGGATCATTTTGCATTAATCATTTTGTCAAACGTTATTCTTTAATCTTTTTCTTTAGTTTTGTTTCACTCCTGTAAGAAACTCTTGTATTGTAAGTTGTAATGTAAGAAAGAGCCATTATACCAATTCAGAATTTCTACTAGAAATGACGAATGGTTAAAAAAAGTTCTATACATAAGAAAATTAGACTTTCTTCCACGGAACTATTCACGGCATATCACACATTTTCCATTTCCTTTTACTTTTTACTATAGTCTATTCTTCATATTATTTTTCTTTCCTTCCATGGATTCTTTGGTCAAGAATTGTCTTAGATTTTTTTATTTTGACCTGATTGAAATTAAGTGGATGCAATGAAAAAAGAAATTGAATTAGACTACTTAACTATTTCAATCTACTAATCTATTCTATGTAGATTCAAAGATAATATAATAGAAAGAATCTAAAGTGTCGTAGAAAAAACTATATGTAGTTCTTTCTACCACACTTTAAGATTCCAACCAGATCCTTTCATTTAAGACTTGGATTTTTTTTATTTAATCCCTTTTTAATTTCTTCAATGATTAATTGGAATTCCAATTAATTATTTTGGCTGACTGTTTTTACATAAATAATAAGTAAAAAAGAAGTAGGAACTAGAATGAACAGTGCAGTAGCAATAAATGCGAGAATATTGACTTCCATAACCTCTTTATTTTTTATTTTCACAATAACTCGGGATGTAATCCCATGGAGAGGAAAAAGGGGTATCTTGTAAATTCAAGGGTAGGGCTTGCATTCTGATAATACTGAATCAATTCAATATTATGAATATCGGATCTATCAAATCAATTCATGGATGAGAGTTATATTTCACGGATGAGAGTTATATAGTATAACATAGGAAGATCCTCTATCCACACTAAGACCAAAATGGGTTTTTTGATTGGATTAGGAATTCCCTCTTTTTTAATCCTTTTCTACTTTTTCTTTTCTATATCTCTAACCCACGAGCTTTCTTAATCTTATACTTTCTTAATCTTATACAATTTCCCTTCCTTTTTCTTATAGTTATACATACAATTATGTATGTATTATATGACCAACTTTCACTTTCTATGGGTCACATAGACATCCAAATAAGCAGTAGAAGTGAGATGGGGAAAAGAGGTCTGAAATAAAAAGGGAATACGATTTATGTATGGATTCCGGTAAAATACCGGTACTCTATTCCATAAGAGTGGAATAGGAAATTAAGATGAGGATGGTATCATCATAAAGAAAGATAGAGTAATATAATATCCTAAATTCTACTAATCCACATATCGTATGTGTGTCTTTCTTTATCGATTGGGAGTAGTGAAAAAAAAATTCCTATATGCCCTCCCTCCCTCTTTAATGAGAGATGCAAAATAAAAAAGTGAAGTAAGGGTGCCCTGTGGGTATTTGATCTTGCTCCCTGCCCCTTTTTTTCATGGAAAAAGGAAATATCAATTTCTCCATTCATTGAACCCTAGTTCGGGACTGACGGGGCTCGAACCCGCAGCTTCCGCCTTGACAGGGCGGTGCTCTGACCAATTGAACTACAATCCCCGCGGGGTGTATGGCATACCCATTCTTAAATAGAACCATAAGAAGATTCGATTCGTCTTTCGTACTCTAAGAAATAGACGAATCATATACTACATACCCACATATTATATTATACGTGGGTATAGTGAGAGTGACATAACTAGTATGTCGTGATTTTTTATCACTAAAAATGGATAATAATCCAGCCTTCAATAAGAAAAACTCTTTTGTTTGTAAGAAAGGAATGAGAGAGATATGGATTAGAAAAAAAAATTTCCCTTTTTTCTTTATCTTTTATTTCTATAGATCAGACATTTTATTTTATGGAAGAAAAACAAAAGGATTTAGTTCATACTCACGAAGCCCTAGATTTTTGGTTTGGGCCGAGCTGGATTTGAACCAGCGTAGACATTGTCAACGAATTTACAGTCCGTCCCCATTAACCACTCGGGCATCGACCCAGGAAGAATTTATTCTAGGGTTTTTGCTAATCTATGATTAACCTCCTTTCATAATACTCCCTACCCCCAGGGGAAGTCGAATCCCCGCTGCCTCCTTGAAAGAGAGATGTCCTGAACCACTAGACGATAGGGGCATCACTAGACGATAGGGCCATATACAACCGCTCGTGATTATACTATAATCATAGTATGAGCAGTTTTTTGGAATTGTCAATATACTCGAAAAGTATAAATAGATCCAAAGCAAAGAGTTTTTCCAACTTTTCTGTTATGTTTTCATCTAGGATTTTTTTTAGTTGATCGTTATAGATTAATTCTCCGTGCTTCATTTAGTGTTCATACCAAAAATGCATCCATCCCGCACTAAGTCATAAAATTCTCTAAAAATATAGAGAAAGTTTCAAAAACAAAGAAAAAAAGTGAATCAATTTAGTAGAAAAGTACTCTATCAGATTCGAACCAACGACTTACGTCTTAGCACGAGATTACTCTACCACTAATTTAAAAAGCCCTTTATCGGATTTGAACCGATGACTTATGCCTTACCATGGCATTACTCTACCACTGAGTTAAAAGGGCTTTTTATTTAATTCAAAAATTAGCCACTTGGATTTCCCATTATGGGTCTACTGCATAATGTACATATTATATATATAATATATAGAGATAGAGAGAGAGACATTATGTAGAGATTGTATATGTATATATCGATATCTTGAGAGCTCAAAATAAAATTAATAAAAAAAAACATACCCTACATAACATATCCAACTCTTCTTGGTTCAGGGTTTTCCGTTTCCGAAGACTAGTAAAATAGGCGGATTCTGGAACCCCAAGGATTCAACGGTATATGGATATGGAAAATATAAGATTTCCGATCCTAGCGGGAAAAGGCGGGGAACAGATACCCAATAGGATATAGGATCCTTGGGAGGAACTTTTGGTAATGGCCTTGATCCTCTATGCTATTTTTTATGTGTTCTTAGTTCTATTGAACTTTTTGCATTCTTTTAAACAAGAATCTAATAAACTAGAATTGAGTCAGTGGAAAAAAGGAGAGAGAGGAAAGTGTTAAATGGAGAGAGTCGACTAATCAGAGACTTTTAGGATCTTCTTTACATCAGGTAAATCTGTCGGCCCTGTCCGTTTTTTTCTTTAAGTTACGACTCTTTGCTGCTTACTTCTATCAAGCCATAGGGAAAGTCTATGATGAATTTGGAAAACTCATCTCACTCTTACTCTATGGCTCGGACTTAATGGGGGAAGAATACATCTTCCATAATTTCTTTTTTGTTCAATTCTGGACAAAAAAGAAAAGGAAAAAAGGAATTTATAGGGACAGTGTTACCCCCTATATCCCCTAGTTTATATTGTAGGAATAATAAAACAATTTAGCAGTCTGACACACTTACGTCCTTGCAAAGTAAATAATTATTATTGTAGTCGTAACCGTAGAATAGGATCCTAATCAAAATAAATACATTTGGTTCAGGCGCTATTAGCATGGTAAGAAAAGATTTTTTTTACAGACCAGAGGGGCTATCTAAATCCTAAAGTAAAGGCGAGCGATCGAAGTAGAAGTACCAACGGCTCAGTGTCATGAACCTTCTCCATCTGATTCAATAAGGGGGAATTAGCCTTCTTGTCAAATGGCTATCCTTGACAAAGGGTACCATTTATACCATAATCTACAATGTAGCGGGTATAGTTTAGTGGTAAAAGTGTGATTCGTTCTATTAATAACTGAATTTGAAATGATATACTTAAGGCATCCTTAAGTTTTTTATTTTTATATTCCGATGAAAACTTTAGTTCTTATAAAGGATTAAATCCTTTTCCTCTCAATAGCATATTGAGGAAGAATATACATTCTGGCGATTTGTATCCAAAGACTAATTTAAATTGCATCCAAAATAAAAATAGGATTATGAGTACAGAGTCGCGAAGCATAATTTTGCATTGGATTAAGTATTCCAATTTTGAAAATATGAGTAAAGGATCTATGGATGAAGATACAAAAAAGTTGATTTCCAATCGTAACTAAATCTTCTTAAAATAAGGAATAAGGAAGCCAAATAGCTAAAAAACGATAGTTTTGGTTTACTAGAACCATCCGCATATTGTTTCAGCTCGGTGGAAACCCAATTCTTTTCCTCAGGATCTCTTGAATGAAATTAGGGAACGAAGTAAGTAGATTAGATGAATTTAGATAGAATTTCTATCTCCTACTCTATAAGGATCATCTAGAAAGCGGAGAGCTTTGGTTCCATTCAAATAGAAAAGCTGACATAGATGTTAAGTGGTGAGAATATCCATAAAGGAGCCGAATGAAATCAAAATTTCATGTTCGGTTTTGAATTAGAGACGTTAAAAATAATCAACCAACGTCGACTATAACCCCTAGCCTTCCAAGCTAACGATGCGGGTTCGATTCCCGCTACCCGCTCCATTCTGTATAAAAGGAGTATTCTATTTGTCTAGACATGTTAGAGGCTTGTATTCAAGCCTTTTTTGTCCACCAGTTTCTGGTACTCCAGAGCGGAGTAGAGCAGTTTGGTAGCTCACGAGGCTCATAACCTTGAGGTCACGGGTTCGATTCCCGTCTCCGCACTTAGCAGTCTGTATAAAAGGACTATTCTATTTCTCTAGATATGTATGGTAGAGGGGCGTATCCAACCCTTTTTTATTCATTAGTTCCCGGCCCTAGAGGGCAAAATTGAGCAGTTTGCGAAGTCACTTGCCTTCAAAAAAAGAAGGCGCAAGGCCTCTCCCTACCCTGCAGAAAATAAAAATGAAACGAAAGGGACAGTCTACCTCTCCCTTCCCTTTAAAAAAAGTTTGCCCGTTGTTTGTCTCAGTTAATACCCAATTTTTGGAGCTCTGTTGGCGAGTTCTATTTCTGCCTCTGGAGCGCCCTCTTTTTTTGAGTGGGATGCAAAGGAAGGGTAAGATAGTAAGGGATACGGCACTAGACTAACACCTAATTAATACTTAATTTAATATAAGTAGTTAAACAGTTAACTAGACTAAACTTTTTATCATAGTACTTTGATAAATTAAGCGGGCGAGCGGCGGGAATCGAACCCGTATCTTCTCCTTGGCAAGGAGATATTTTACCATTGAACTACGCTCGCTACGGTATATATTTTATAGCGTATATCCGCCTGGGTCGACCTTCTATGTCTGGGTCGACCGTTTCATTTCATTTTCTATTATATTAGAGTTTTCCTTTTTTTATTATCTGTCAATGAATATTCTAATGGGAATGGAATTTCATAATACTGAAAGAGAAGAGCTAGCAATTCGGAACGCAAATTGCGTTTTAATACGTCTCACTATTCTAATTTTTTAGAAGAAATGGCCTTTATTATTTCTTTTTTATGGGGTTAATAAATATTAACCAAATTTCATTTAAGAAATGAGAGAATTCAGAATAGCTACGAGAAAGACTAGTCCAATCCATAATGATGTACCGGAAAATACAACATTTTTATTATTTGACCAACCATCAGGAGAAGCAAATACAAGGGGTACACTAATTACTAAGACTGAGGAAGTCGCAATTAATGCAAAAACAGCTAATTGGAAAGCAATAGTCATATTTCTAATCCTCCAAGCTACCATCAAATAAAGTTGACTACATATTTGATCCCTCACTTAAACCAAAATTGTAAAAAAATACAAGAAGTAGGAGGGGTTTAATCATGAATCCATTGATTCTTCTCTTTAATTCAAATTTATTACTTAAACCGCTTTTTTATTTGGATATGGGGGTGAGAAGAGATTATTTACTCTTTATTTCACAAGCGGGTATAGCGGATCCTGTATCCGTGTATACAGTATACAGAGATATATCGAAAAGGAACTTGTATCTGATATCTTTCTAGAGGCTAATAAATCTTTTTATTTTTTATATGGCTATGTTCTATTTGTAGGAGTAAAATAAGGATTAGGCTGTGGAGAGATGGCTGAGTGGTTGATAGCTCCGGTCTTGAAAACCGGTATAGTTCTAGGAACTATCGAGGGTTCGAATCCCTCTCTCTCCTTTTGCTTATTGAATACGTTTGTTTCTTTCATTTTTATTTATTTTTTTTTTCTGTCCCTTATCTTTCTTTCATAAAAAGGAATGAATGGCTCGGCTAGATGGAATAACCGAGCCAGAACAGAAAAAAAGTAGAACAGGTATAAATAAGAAAATCTTAGTTAAGAGGGTTCATGTAAAGAACAGGTTCCAAATCACGATCGATTCCCTTTTCAAAACCTGCTGCAGCAGCTCGGGCTCTTCCTGCATGCCATAAATGGCCCACAAAAAAGAAGAATCCTAGAACAAAATGAGAAGTTGATAACCAACTTCTAGGAGAGACATAATTAACTGCATTGATCTCGGTAGCTACGCCACCCACGGAATTTAAAGAGCCTAAAGGAGCGTGGGTCATATATTCTGCTGAGCGTCGTTCTTGCCAAGGTTGTATGTCTTTTTTCAACCTACTCAAGTCCAAACCGTTGGGGCCCCTTAGAGGTTCTAACCATGGAGCACGAAGGTCCCAAAAACGCATAGTTTCCCCTCCAAAGATAACCTCCCCAGTTGGGGAACGCATTAGATATTTACCTAAACCTGTGGGTCCTTGAGCGGATCCCACATTAGCTCCAAGACGCTGGTCTCTAACTAGAAAAGTAAATGCTTGAGCTTGAGAAGCTTCTGGCCCGGTGGGTCCATAAAACTCACTCGGATAAGCTGTATTATTGAACCATACAAAACAACAAGCGATAAAACCAAAGACAGATAAAGCAGCTAAACTATAAGACAAGTAAGCTTCTCCAGACCATACAAATGCACGGCGAGCCCATGCGAAGGGTTTGGTTAAAATATGCCAAATTCCGCCAAATACACAAATAAAACCCAACCATACATGCCCACCAATTATATCTTCTAAATCATCTACACTAACAATCCACCCTTCTCCACCAAAAGGAGATTTTAGTAAATAACCAAATATAACACTGGGACTAAGGGTCAAATTGGTAATTTTTCTTACATCTCCCCCCCCAGGGGCCCAGGTATCATATACACCGCCAAAATAAAGAGCCTTGAGTACTAGAAGAAAAGCACCTAGACCTAACAAAATTAAGTGAATACCCAAAATTGTAGTCATTTTATTTCTATCTTTCCAGACATAACCAAAGAATGGAAAAGATTCCTCAAGAGTCTCGGGTCCCAGAAGCGCGTGATAAATGCCACCGAAGCCTAAGACTGCGGAGGAAATTAGGTGAAGTACGCCAGATACAAAGTACGGAAAAGTATCTAGAACTTCCCCCCCTGGCCCTACTCCCCAACCTAGAGTAGCTAAGTGTGGAAGTAAAATCAACCCTTGTTCATACATGGGCTTTTCTGGTACGAAATGGGCCACTTCAAATAGGTTCATTGCTCCGGCCCAGAATACGATTAATCCGGCATGAGCTACATGAGCTCCAAGCAGTTTACCGGACAAATTGATAAGTCTGGCATTCCCAGCCCACCAAGCAAAGCCGGTGGTTTCTTGGTCACGACCAGCTAAAACGAAAGTTCCATTAAAGAGCGTTTCCACGTGGTAGAACCTCCTCAGGGAATATAAGATTTTCATGAGGCTGATCCTGAGCTGCCATCCACGCACGAATACCCTCGTTTAAAAGAATATTTTTGGTGTAGAAAGTCTCAAATTCAGGATCTTCCGCTGCACGGATTTCCTGGGAAACAAAGTCATAGGCACGTAAGTTCAGAGCCAAGCCAACTACGCCAATAGCACTCATCCATAAACCGGTGACGGGTACAAATAGCATAAAGAAATGTAACCAACGTTTATTGGAAAAAGCAACACCAAAGATTTGGGACCAAAAGCGGTTAGCAGTGACCATTGAATAAGTTTCTTCAGCTTGAGTTGGGTTAAAAGCACGGAAGGTATTTGCACCATCACCGTCCTCAAATAGAGTGTTTTCTACGGTCGCTCCATGAATAGCGCATAGCAGAGCCGCACCTAATACTCCGGCAACTCCCATCATATGAAATGGGTTCAACGTCCAATTATGAAATCCTTGGAAGAAAAGGATGAATCGAAATATCGCTGCTACGCCAAAACTCGGCGCAAAGAACCAACCAGATTGCCCCAGTGGATAAATAAGGAATACAGAAACAAAAACAGCAATTGGACCAGAGAATGAGATTGCATTATAAGGCCGCAATTGAACAGACCGAGCAAGTTCAAATTGGCGTAACATGAAACCTATTAGTGCAAAAGCCCCGTGGAGAGCTACAAAAGTCCATAGACCGCCTAATTGACACCAACGAGTAAAATCTCCTTGTGCTTCGGGCCCCCATAGTAGCAACAAAGAGTGTGCTAAACTATTGGCAGGGGTAGAAACTGCTGCGGTTAAGAAATTACAACCTTCCAAATAGGAACTAGCCAATCCATGGGTATACCAAGAAGTTACAAAAGTTGTCCCTGTAAACCAACCCCCTAAAGCGAAATAAGCACAAGGAAAGAGCAATAGGCCAGACCATCCTACAAAAACGAAACGGTCCCTTCGTAACCAGTCATCCATAGTATCAAATAGATCATTTTCTTCTTTAGGAATTCTACCAAGGGCTATAGTCATAGTGATCCTCCTATTCAATTACTTCAACCATTTCCGAGCACCTCATATCACTTTCCAAGGCATATGATAGTTTTATTATCTGTGGACGATTTCTTTCTCGTTCAATGCCCTTTTTCAATGGTCTCGAAGAGAGAAATTTCCCATTTTTATCTATGGAGTCACAGTCACAACCGAGGTCGTGGTAAATCCATGAATTTGATTCGATTTGTTTTTCTTATACTATTTATTTGTTTTTCTTATACTATAGAAATAGAAATAAATTGTTTTTCTTATACTATAGAAAGAAATAAACCTTTGAATTCAGCATTATTCCAAGACTCCTATTTCAAAGTCTATCTTTTAAGGGAAAAATGCAAATAAAAGTAACCCTTCTTTTCCCATTCCCTCTCTATTGCATGGGTGGAAGAACTAAAATAATAGAGGATTCTGAAAAAAAAAAATGGACCTTCGAAATCCAATTTTATGTGTAGCGCAAAGGAGTTGCGATTTCTTCTTATTCCTATAGAACATCTAGTAACAAGAATATGAAATCGTAAATAGCGAAAAATTCTTGTCTTGCGCGGTCTAAGTCTAAGGAAATAAAAAAAATTCGCTTATACAATTTCATCTACATCGAATTTATATATCAGAATAGCGGATAGAGGCATCATTAAAGGAGTCAGGTCTACTTACTTTATGCTTCTTTCCAATTTTATGGTGGATTTGATAAGAACCCTTTTTGCTTTCTTGATAAATAATCGACAAAAAAAGCGTTTTTTTTATATAACCTGCTTGTTTTATTATAATTATAACAAGTCCTATATGGAAATGCCCGCTAAAGAGAAAATCTATTTGATTGTCTCTCGGCCAATATCGATTTTTAGAAAGAAAAAACAAGAATTTTCTTCTTTTTTTATTAACATTAAGAAAAAAGAATATAATTAAAATGGAATTGGCAATATAATTTTTATAGACTTTTGAAAGAAAAAAAAGGGGTTTTTTGCAACCGTTATTTCTTATTTCTTGCCTATATCATATCACGGAAACCTTTCGCTTTGGAACGTGGAGAGATGGCTGAGTGGACTAAAGCGGCGGATTGCTAATCCGTTGTACAATTTTTTTGTACCGAGGGTTCGAATCCCTCTCTTTCCGCTCCCTTGGATCATTTGGGACTTTCGAATTGGAAAGAATTCTGACCCCCGGATTTTCTCATAGATAAATGTACGAAACAAATCCAATAAGAAAAAAAAAAACTGAATTTTTACTCCTCGCGTCCAGGATTCCGTCCTGGGTCATTAGATAAGAATCCAAAGATAAAGAGTGAAACAAAGAATATCACTACTGTATAAACAAAAAGTTTGAGAGTAAGCATTACATAATCTCCAAGATTTTTTTTTAAGGAATAGATTACCAGTTTTTCCTTACCACACGGATCCACTAGGATGGTTTTTTTTTATACCTAAAAATGCAAAAAAGAATTCTTGAAAAAAATTGCAAGAATTCTTTTATAATAAGCACTCTTATCAATAGCAAAAATAGGGTTAGGTGGTTAGGTATTGTGTAGGTACCTTTAGGTACCTGCTCAACCTAGGTGCAGGGGAGTAGAAAGGCTGATCCAAATTTATTGCTGTAGCTACCCATTCAATGTAGAAGAATTTAAATTTTAGAATCGAAGGTTCATAATATAAAAATATAAAACTTCTCGGCTTTTACCCATTTTAAAATTTTTTTGGAATGAACACATCATTCAATTTGGCATACAGAGTACTAAAGATTTCATCGAAAACTTACAGCAGCTTGCCAAACAAAGGCTAATAGAAAAAAGAATAGAGGTATAACAGGCATAATATCCACGATTGGATTGAAAATAGCATAAGCTTCGGGTAATTTGGCAAAGAAAAAACTAGTAGGATAAAGAACAGAATTAAAACAGATACAGGTTAAACTAAGTATATTAGGCATAACAAGCATTTCATTCTTGTAGAGTAAATAATTGGATTTTTCTTGAGTTATTTTTTTAAGGGAAAGAAGGAAAAGGCAGATTCAAAATCTTTTTTCTTCGGACTTTCCCAAACACAAAATACCTCCTTGTATTCGCACTCTCAAATGAGAGTGGAATAAATTCGACTTTCATATAATATCTTAATAGAATTCCATGTAATGATCAATGCATTTTTTTGATTCTATATTATCCGCATGTGTAGAATACTAGCAAGAGAATATCCCTCCTTTTTTATGTAATTGAAATGGTATTGACGAATAACAAATAAACATACTAGTGTTTATTAGTGTCGCATAAAACCCGAAATGGGGCGTGGCCAAGTGGTAAGGCAGCGGGTTTTGGTCCCGTTACTCGGAGGTTCGAATCCTTCCGTCCCAGATTGTTTCTGATGAAACAAACGGTGAAATCATATAGTATTCCGTACGAGACAAAAGTTTATTAAAGAGAATAATGATATCTTATTCTTTCTCAGAAAACATAATAAAGTCTTAAGTCCAGTCAAATTGACTATCTTTATTTTCATGAAAAAATGGGATCTATCAAGCACATTCAGGATATGCCTCTACTATAAAATCACTTAGTCATATTTTTTTCTTCCTTTTGGTATTCGAGTTGAAGAAGTACGAGAATTCTATAACTACCAAAAACTTTCAATCTTTTCATTGGAATAGTTTATTTAGTTATTATAGTTAATTGTTTTTGGTACTGAAAAAATATATTACTACTAGAATTCTAATTCTAGTAATTAAATTAATTAAACTTTTTTGGAGGTTGATAGTTTATTTATTGAGGAAGAGTCAATCCTTCTTTTCTCACTTCAAGATTGATCATCTCGAGCCATCCGTTGAGGGTGGAAATTTAAGAATAAATAAGTTTTAAGCAAACTTGTTTAGTCGTCTTTTTCAAACTATGTTTCATTCATATGATAGAATTTTAATATGGGTTTAAATAAATTGGATCTTGGCGGAGGCTTCCCGGATAAATACTTACTTTCTTTTATCCATATTGCTCCATAGATAGCAAGTTTTAATTAGTATAAAAAAACTAAACCAATGACTATTCATGATTCCATCCATATTGGATCAATTCTCTATACCACTTTGCAATGAAAAGAGGAATGTTTGTTATGGTAAAACTTCGTTTAAAACGATGTGGTAGAAAGCAACGTGCGACTTGAAGGACATGATCGATTGTGGATTTTGCTATCCATCATTTTCCATAGTAATGAAAATGCTCTTGGCTCGACATAGCCTGTTCTATTCGTTCCGAACCAAATTTGCGCTGGGTTTAAGTAACATAGTACACGATGGAGCTCGAGAGGACAGAATTTTTTTTATCAAGGGAAAGAATCTAGGGTTAGTGAAAACTAATAAATTAGGCCAACTTTGTCAGTCTATCCTTAATATAGAAATAAATCGAAAGGTTAAAATAAGAAGAAAGTCCAATAAAAGTATATCAGAATCAATCCCTCTTATTAGATTTCTATAGAAGAGATAAATGCTTTATCGAAGGAAATAAGAAAAAAGGGTATGTTGCTACTCTTTTGAAAGAAAAAAATAGGAATTCCCGAAGTAATGTCTAAACCCAAGGATTTCACAAATCAAAGATAAAGGATTCCAGAACAAGTAAACACAATTTTCAATTGTCTCAACAACAGAGTTGGATTAGAATAAGGAATAAAAGTCAATTCGTTCGAAATGAGACAAAGAAAAGAGTTTAAAGACGACTCAAAAATTTTGGAAGGATTTTGCCTTCGAAGTTTGTCAGGCAAAATTAGCCCACTTGAGTCATGAGTATAAATGAAATTTGTTTTTTCTGTAAGGAAATTAATGCACGTCATAGTCTAATTTCTATTATTATCGACAGAAATTCGAATCATTTTCTCGAGCCGTATGAGGAGAAAACCTCATATACGTTTCTAGGGGGGGGCGTTGTTTATCTACATCTATCCCAATAAGCTGTCTATCGAATCGTTGCAATTGATGTTCGATCTCGAAGAGAAGGAAGAGATCTTCAAAAAGTAGGTTTTTATGATCCGATAAAGAATCAAACTTGTTTAAATGTTCCAGCTATTCTCTATTTCCTTGAAAAGGGTGCTCAACCAACAAGAACTGTTTATGATATTTTAAGGAAGGCAGAATTCTTTAAAGAAAAAGAAAGAACTTTGAGTTAATTGAAGAACTAAATGAATCAAAAAATAGGATAGGAGAAGATTATTAGTATTCCTAGTTGTCTAATTATTTAGACACAATTTACCTCTTTTTTAATCCTATTTGGATTTATATTATATCGTGCCAATCCAACATAAGCCCCTATTTTATTTACTTTTTCTATCTAATTTGTTTTCTTACCATTGTATTTCCATTGACAAAGGTCTATTGAACAAATAGAATTTGTAGATAGATGGGTCTCTTTATCCTCACTCCATATTCAATTTTTCCGCCTACACTTCGCTCAAATGATAAGGGTGTTCCTCTTGCATGTATTCTCATACAATATAATATATATTTTTTATAATATATATTTTTTGTTAATAAAAATCGCTAAAAATAAGGAGAATTTGGCCATCGTGATTAGGGTCGCTCTTTTTTTAACTTTACTTTAGTGGAATTTCACCGGACCTGTTCGTTTTGGCATTTGAGTGTTTTTCATGGTCGATAAAAAAAATCTTTTGATGTCTTGCTAGTTCAATGTTTTGACAGAAGCGCGCGGTGTAATTCCATTGATTTTTGGATTTCGATCGTATCTAAGATCCTTTTTTTATCTGGGTTGCTAACTCAATGGTAGAGTACTCGGCTTTTAAGTGCGACTATGATCTTTTACACATTTGGATGAAACAACAAATTCGTCCAGACTCTTGGTAGAGTCTAGAAGACCACGACTGATCCTCAAAGGTAATGAATGGAAAAAATAGCATGTCGTAATAAAATCAATCTTTTTTGAATGGAATCCAAAATTACGATTTTCTGGGTCTAATGAATAAATGGATAGAGCCTGGCTCCAATTCTGGTAAAATAAAAAGCAACGAGCTGAACTTCCTAATTGGAATGATTCCCCGCTCTAATTAGACGTTAAAAATAGATTAGTGCCGGATGCGGGGAAAGGTTGGGTTTTCCTATGAGTGGACCCTTTATTTTTTCTTTTTTTTTTTAGAAATCCTAATTATTCTTGATTATGGATTGAATAAGGGATGTTATGGATTGAATGTGTAAAAGAAGCAGTATATTGATAAAGAGGCTGTATTCCAAAGTCAAAAGAGCGATTGGCCTGCAAAAATAAAAAACTTGTTCTGTTCTTTTTTTTTAATTAGAACAAACATAAACTAATTGGGTAGAAAAGGAGCAGAAAAAGATCTGTGGATTAGACTCCCTTTCTTTCCAGGGTTTGTATTAAAAATGCAACACCCTGTTCTGACCATATTGCACTATGTATCATCATTCGATAAACCGAGAAATGCTTCTTCTCTCTGATTCAAGTAGAAATACAAATGGAAAAATTCGAAGGGTATTCAGAAAAACATAAATCTCGTCAACAATACTTTGTCTACCCACTTCTCTTTCAGGAATATATTTATGCATTTGCCCACCATTATGGATTAAATGGTTCTGAACCTGTGGAAATAGTTGTTAGTTGTAATAACAAGAAATTTAGTTCACTACTTGTGAAACGTTTAATTATTCGAATGTATCAGCAGAATTTTTTGGATAACTCGGTTAATCATCCTAACCAAGATCGATTATTGGATTACAAAAATTATTTTTATTCTGAGTTTTATTCTCAGATTCTATCTGAAGGGTTTGCGATCGTTGTGGAAATCCCATTCTCGCTACGGGAATTTTTTTGTCTGAAAGAAAAAGAAATACCAAAGTTTCAGAATTTACGCTCTATTCATTCAATATTTCCCTTTTTAGAAGACAAATTTTTGCATTTGGATTATCTATCACATATAGAAATACCCTATCCTATCCATTTGGAAATCCTGGTTCAACTCCTTCAATACCGTATCCAAGATGTTCCATCTTTGCATTTATTGCGATTCTTTCTCAACTATTATTCGAATTGGAATAGTTTTATTACTTCAATGAAATCCATTTTTTTTTTTCAAAAAGAAAATAAAAGACTATTTCAATTCCTATATAACTCTTATGTATCAGAATATGAATTTTTTTTGTTGTTTCTTCGTAAACAATCTTCTTGCTTACCATTAGCATCTTCTGGAACTTTTCTGGAACGAATCCACTTTTCTAGGAAGATGGAACATTTTGGGATAATGTACCCTGGTTTTTCTCGGAAAACCCTATGGTTCTTTATGGATCCTCTTATGCATTATGTTCGATATCAAGGAAAGGCAATTCTTGCATCAAAAGGCACTTTTTTTTTGAAGAAGAAATGGAAATGCTACCTTATCAATTTCTGGCAATATTATTTCTGTTTTTGGACTCAGCCGCGAAGAATCCATATAAACCAATTAGCAAACTCTTGCTTCGATTTTATGGGGTACCTTTCAAGTGTACAAAAAAGTTCTTTGTTAGTAAGGAATCAAATGCTGGAGAATTCATTTCTAATAGATACTCGAATGAAAAAATTCGATACCATAGTCCCCGCTACTCTCCTCATAGGATACTTATCAAAAGCTCAATTTTGTACTGGATCGGGGCATCCTATTAGTAAACCCATTTGGACAGATTTATCAGATTGGGATATTCTTGATCGATTTGGTCGGATATGTAGAAATCTTTTTCATTATCATAGTGGATCTTCGAAAAAACGGACTTTGTATCGACTAAAGTATATACTTCGACTTTCATGTGCTAGAACTTTAGCTCGTAAACATAAAAGCACGGTACGAACTTTTATGCAACGATTGGGTTCGGCATTTTTAGAAGAATTTTTTATGGAAGAAGAGCAAGTTTTTTCTTTGATGTTCACCAAAACAACTCTTTTTTCTTTCTGTGGATCACACACTGAGCGTATTTGGTATTTGGATATTATACGTATCAATGACCTGGTCAACCCTCTTAATTAATCATTAGACGAAATTAAGAAACAGGAAAGGGTTGATAAATGATCAAGAAAAAACTTTTCTATTTTTCATTCTGAAATGTTCTTTTTATTATAATAAAGAGTAGGTGAATCAACTTACTAATTAAAAAAATTAGTAGAACTTCCTCTTTGGAATAGAAATTGGCTATTTCTACATAGGGAAAGTCGTGTGCAATGAAAAATGCAAGCACGATTTGGGGAGGGATTTTTCTCTATTGTAACAAGGAAGAATTATCTACTCCATCCGACTAGTTCCGGGTTCGAGTCCCGGGCAACCCATATAGAAAAGACCCATCAAAGTTTTTCACTTTGACTCACTTCATTTACAAATACAAAATTATTGGTTTGGTTAATTTAGTTATATGGATAGCTAATCTTTGGGCTGACTTGGTTGACATTGGTATATAGTCTATGTTATACTGTTAAATAACAAGCCTTCTATTATCTATATTCTAGTTAATACGTGTGCTTGGGAGTCCTTGCAATTTGAATAAACCAAGATCTTACCATGACTGCAATTTTAGAGAGACGCGAAAGTACAAGCCTGTGGGGTCGCTTCTGCAACTGGATAACTAGCACTGAAAATCGTCTTTACATCGGATGGTTCGGTGTTTTGATGATCCCTACCTTATTGACCGCAACTTCTGTATTTATTATCGCCTTCATCGCTGCCCCTCCAGTAGATATTGATGGTATTCGTGAGCCTGTTTCTGGTTCTTTACTTTATGGAAACAATATTATCTCTGGTGCTATTATCCCTACTTCTGCGGCGATCGGATTGCACTTTTACCCAATTTGGGAAGCTGCATCTGTTGATGAGTGGTTATACAATGGTGGTCCTTATGAGCTAATTGTTCTACACTTCTTACTTGGTGTAGCTTGTTATATGGGTCGTGAGTGGGAACTTAGTTTCCGTCTGGGTATGCGTCCTTGGATTGCTGTTGCATATTCAGCTCCTGTTGCAGCTGCTACTGCTGTTTTCTTGATATTTACCCTATTGGTCAAGGAAGCTTTTCTGATGGTATGCCTTTAGGAATCTCTGGTACTTTCAACTTTATGATTGTATTCCAGGCAGAGCACAACATCCTTATGCATCCATTCCACATGTTAGGTGTAGCTGGTGTATTCGGCGGTTCCCTATTCAGTGCTATGCATGGTTCCTTGGTAACCTCTAGTTTGATCAGGGAAACTACTGAAAATGAATCCGCTAATGAGGGTTACAAATTTGGTCAAGAGGAAGAAACTTATAATATTGTGGCTGCTCATGGTTATTTTGGCCGATTAATCTTCCAATATGCTAGTTTCAACAACTCTCGTTCTTTACACTTCTTCTTGGCTGCTTGGCCTGTAGTAGGAATCTGGTTCACTGCTTTAGGTATTAGTACTATGGCTTTCAACCTAAATGGTTTCAATTTCAACCAATCTGTAGTTGATAGTCAAGGTCGCGTTATTAATACTTGGGCTGATATCATCAACCGTGCTAACCTTGGTATGGAAGTAATGCACGAACGTAATGCTCACAACTTCCCTCTAGACTTAGCTGCTGTTGAAGTTCCATCTATTAATGGATAAGGTTTTTCTGCTAACATATAAGAATTTTTGAAGACAGAAATACCCAATATCTTGTTCTAGCAAGATATTGGGTATTTCTGTCTTTATTTTGAATCTTTTTTTCTTCTTAATCTTTCTATTCAGAATTCAGTTAACGACGAGATTTAGTATCCTTTCTTGCATTTTCATAACTCGTGAAATGCCGAGTAGGCACGAATTCCCCCAATTTGCGACCTACCATAGGATTTGTTATGTAAATAGGTATATGTTCCTTTCCATTATGAATCGCGATTGTATGGCCAACCATTGTGGGTAGAATGCTAGATGCCCGGGACCACGTTACTATTGTTTCTTTCTCCTCCTTCATATTGACCTTTTCTATCTTTGCCAATAAATGATGAGCTACAAAAGGATTCGTTTTTTTTCGTGTCACAGCTGATTACTCCTTTTTTCCTTTTTAAAGAGTGGCATTCTATGTCCAATATCTCGATCGAAGTACGGAGGTCAGAATAAATAGAATAATGATCAATGGAAAAAAGAAAAAAATCCTTTAGCTGGATAAGGGGCGGATGTAGCCAAGTGGATCAAGGCAGTGGATTGTGAATCCACCATGCGCGGGTTCAATTCCCGTCGTTCGCCCATCGCATTATTGCAAATTCCAAAAATGCAATTTTCCATATTCCTAGTTACGTATTTACTTACGGCGACGAAGAATAAAACTATCGCTATATTTTTTCCTTTTCCTAGTTCTTCTTCCAAGCGCAGGATAACCCCAAGGGGTTGTGGGTTTTTTTCTACCAATGGGAGCTTTCCCTTCACCGCCCCCATGGGGGTGGTCCACAGGGTTCATAACTACCCCTCTTACTACGGGGCGTTTACCTAGCCAACACTTAGATCCGGCTCTACCCAAACTTTTTTGGTTCACCCCAACATTACCCACTTGTCCGACTGTTGCTAAGCAGTTTTGGGATACTAAACGGACCTCCCCAGATGGTAATCTTAAAGTGGCCGATTTACCCTCTTTTGCAATGAGTTTCGCTACAGCACCTGCTGCTCTAGCTAATTGCCCACCCCTTCCACGTGTGATTTCTATGTTATGCATGGCCGTGCCTAAGGGCATATCGGTTGAAGTAGATTCTTCTTTTCTCTCAAAAAACCCCTTCCCAAACTGTACAAGCTTCTTCCAAAGCATACGGCTTTCTAGATGTATATGACGATCTCTAGACAGATGGATCTTATATGAATCATATGATGAAGTACCACATGAGTGGATATATAGGAAAGGAATCCAAATCTGCCGAATCGCTCATGTTATGATCTTCTACATCCTAGGTCTCTGCGTTCCGTCATCTGGCTTATGTTCTTCATGTAGCATTCAGATCGAATGACTCTATGAAATTACGTCGATACTTCCACATATTATGGGTAACGTAGGAGACATCCCTATTTTCCCCCGGGGGTCTTAATTACCACTGCTTAGCTTTCAATTTGCCTCTGACCATCAAATTAAATGTGAATAACCCGTCCTCCTCTCTTTGAAACAAGGGGCGCTTCCGGTTCTGTGCGTGCTTCAAACAATTTTGTCTTCTCCATATTACCATATCTCTAGAGCCAATAATTTTCTATGAGGAACTACTGAACTCAATCACTTGCTGCCGTTACTCAACAGTTTTCTGTTGAGGTCTATCCCGTAGAGGTAGTCAAATTGGATCAGTGATCGATTTCTAGGTTTCGTCGTAAACCTAATTGGTTACTTCCAATTACGTAAATCAATAGTTCAAACCGCACTCAAAGGTAGGGCATTTCCCATTGATATAGGAACTTTTGTACCAGAAACAATAGTATCTCCAATTATAGCCCCTCTGGGATGTAAAATATATCTCTTCTCACCATCCCCATAGTGTATGAGACAAATGTATGCATTTCGATTAGGGTCGTATTCTATGGTTACGATTCTACCAGATATGTCTTTTTGATTCCGTCGAAAATCTATTTTACGGTATAGGCGCTTATGACCTCCCCCTCTATGCCTTGCGGTAATGATTCCTCTGGAATTACGACCTTTACCACAACGGTGCCGTCCATGGATCAAATTATTTCGTGGATTGGATTTCACTTGCCTGTCTACGGTTCCCTTGCGTGTGCTCGGGATAGGTGTTTTGTATAAATGTTTCGCCGTATTATTAAGTATTCTCCTTTAGTTTTTTTCTCTATCTAGAAGTGGAATAGAATAACCCGGTTGAAGGGTAATGATCATACGTCTGTAATGCATTGTATGGCCCAGAATAGGTCCTATTCTTCTACCTTTTCCAGGTAGTCGATGGCTATTCACAGCTACCACCTTAACACCAAAGAAGAGTTCGACCCAATGCTTTATTTCTGTCTTAGTGAATCCCGATTCGACATTAAAAGTATATTGATTCTTTCCCAATAAACGAAGACTTTTTTCTGTAAATACTGCGTATTTGATTCCATCCATAAATCGACTTTCCCTCCTATGCTCTGAGTTCCAGTATCGATAAGAATTCGAGTTCTTATTGTTCTTATGTTATGGTATGAATATACCATACCAATTCGTTATGTATGGATGATGGATGAGATTCCATGGATAGAGAGCCAGTTCCAATAGACTTATGGAATGTTCCCGTTCGTGTGCATCCAGCAGGAATTGAACCCGCAAATTTACCAATTATGAGTTGGGCGCTTTAACCATTCAGCCATGGATGCTTAACAGGGATCATCGTACATCGTAAATAACCAATTTTCATATAGAAAGACATATCATAGAAAAATGAAATCGAAAATATTCCGAGATGGCAAATATTCGGAGATGACTATGAAAACACCTCTCTGGATCCTCGAATTGAAAGAGAGATTGAGAGGGATCAAGAATCCTAATTCTCGCTATTTGGAATGGATCCAATTCTATTGAGTCTGACTCATAGTGATCATTTCTCTTTAAAGAATGACCTTGGTTATCAAAGGATTGAACAACCGGGATCCATTTACTTATGATACCTAGTTGGCATTGATAACAAGGATCTAATGAATTATGAGTTTAATAGATCCTCTTTAGCAGAAAGACGTATATTCCTTGCTCATTATCAGACAATCACTTATTCCCAAACCTCGTGTGGGACTAATCGTTTTCATTTACCATCTCATGGAAAACCCTTTTCGTTCCGCTTAGCCCTATCGGGTATTTTAGTGATAGGTTCTGTAGGAACTGGACGATCCTATTTGGTCAAATACCTAACGAAAAATTACGATTTTCCTTTCATTAAGGTACGAGGGCTTCTTATTCCACAAGAACGAAAGCACCTTTTCATTCTTTCATATACTAGGGGTTTTTACTTGGAAAAGACAATGTTCCATACTAAAGGATTCGGGTCCATAACCACGAGTTCCAGTGCACTAGATCTTGTAGCACTTAGCAACGAAGCCCTATCCATTAGTATTCCACATAAGAAATCCATTCTAGAAAAAAATACAATTAGATTAGCTCTTCATAGACAAACTTGGGGTTTGCGAGCCAAGGTAAGATCGGCTCGGGATCATGGGACCCTTTTCTATCAGATAGGAGGGGCTCTTGTACAAAATAGACTTACTAAGTAATAACCCCATAGAATCTATCTATATAAAGATAAAGAGGCAATCGTGTCAGGAAGCGGGTTTTTCTTTGGCCAAAAGGTACTTCGAACTTGGAACGAGCATGAAGAGATTAACGAGACTTCTTTCTCTT
>NW_028259461.1:9104470-9136383 GCF_056163025.1 Triticum urartu | reverse complement strand
CCCAAGAGGACGAATATGGAACTCTAGAGGAAGACTCAGAAGACGAATATGGCAGCCCCGGGGAAAGCGCAGAGGAAAAATATGGTACTTTAGAGGAAGACTCAGAAGAAGATTCAGAGGACGAATACGAGAGCCCAGAGGAAGATTCCATCTTAAAAAAAGAGGGTTTGATTGAGCATCGAGGAACAAAAGAATTTAGTCTAAAATACCAAAAAGAAGTAGATCGGTTTTTTTTCATTCTTCAAGAACTTCATATCTTGCCGAGATCTTCATCCCTAAAGATACTTGACAATAGTATTATTGGAGTGAATACACAACTCACAAAAAATACAAGAAGTCGACTAGGCGGACTGGTCCGAGTGAAGAGAAAAAAAAGCCATACGGAACTCAAAATATTTTCCGGAGATATTCATTTTCCTGAAGAGGCGGATAAGATATTAGGTGGCTGTTTGATACCGCCAGAAAGACAAAAAAAAGATTCTAAGGAATCAAAAAAAAGGAAAAATTGGGTCTATGTTCAACGGAAAAAAATTCTCAAGAGCAAGGAAAAGTATTTTGTTTCCGTTCGCCCTACAGTGGCATATGAAATGGACGAAGGAAGAAATTTAGCAACACTTTTCCCGCAGGATCTCTTGCAAGAAGAAAATAATCTCCAAATTCGACTTGTCAATTTTATTTCTCATGAAAATAGCAAGTTAACTCAAAGAATTTATCACACAAATAGTCAATTTGTTAGAACTTGCTTAGTAGTGAATTGGGAACAAGAAGAAAAAGAAAAGGCTGGTGCTTCCCTTGTTGAGGTAAGAGCAAATGATCTTATTCGCGATTTCCTAAGAATTGAGTTAGTCAAGTCCACTATTTCGTATACACGAAAAAGGTATGGTAGGACAAGTGCAGGACCGATTCCCCATAATAGGTTAGATCGCGCCAATATCAATTCTTTTTATTCCAAGGCGAAGATTGAATCACTTAGCCAACATCCAGAAGCTATTGGCACTTTGTTGAATCGAAATAAAGAATACCACTCTTTGATGATTTTGTCGGCATCCAACTGTTCTCGAATTGGTTTATTCAAGAATTCAAAACATCCCAATGCGATAAAAGAATGGAATCCTAGAATTCCTATTCGAGAAATTTTTGGGCCCTTAGGCGCTATTGTAGCTAGTATATCGCATTTTTCTTCATCTTACTATTTACTAACGCATAATAAAATCCTGTTAAAAAAATATTTGTTCGTTGACAATTTAAAACAAACCTTCCAAGTACTTCAAGAACTTAAATACTCTTTAATAGATGAAAATAAAAGGATTTCTAATTTCGATAGTAACATAATGTTGGATCCATTCCTTTTGAATTGTCACTTTGTCCATCATGATTCTTGGGAAGAGACATTGGCAATAATTCACCTTGGACAATTTATTTGTGAAAATGTATGTCTATTTAAATCGCACATAAAAAAATCCGGTCAAATTTTCATTGTAAATATGAATTCCTTTGTTATAAGAGCAGCTAAACCTTATTTGGCCACTACAGGAGCAACTGTTAATGGTCATTATGGAGAAATCCTTTACAAGGGAGATAGGTTAGTTACGTTTATATATGAAAAATCGAGATCTAGTGACATAACGCAAGGTCTTCCAAAAGTGGAACAAATCTTTGAAGCGCGTTCAATTGATTCATTATCCCGAATCTCGAAAGGAGAATTGAGGATTGGAATGAGCGTATACCAAGAATTCTTGGGGTCCCTTGGGGATTCTTGATTGGAGCTGAGCTAACCATAGCCCAAAGTCGTATCTCTTTGGTTAATAAAATCCAAAAGGTTTATCGATCCCAAGGGGTACAGATCCATAATAGACATATAGAGATTATTATACGCCAAGTAACATCAAAAGTGCGGGTTTCCGAAGATGGAATGTCTAATGTTTTTTCGCCTGGGGAATTAATCGGACTATTGCGAGCGGAACGAGCAGGACGAGCTTTGGATGAATCGATCTATTATCGGGCAATCTTATTGGGAATAACAAGGGCTTCCCTGAATACCCAAAGTTTCATATCTGAAGCAAGTTTTCAAGAAACTGCTCGAGTTTTAGCAAAAGCTGCCCTACGAGGTCGCATTGATTGGTTGAAAGGCTTGAAAGAAAACGTAGTTCTGGGGGGGATTATACCTGTTGGTACCGGATTCCAAAAATTTGTGCATCGTTCCCCACAAGACAAGAACCTTTATTTCGAAATAAAAAAAAAAAATCTATTCGCGTCGGAAATGAGAGATTTTTTGTTTCTCCATACAGAATTAGTTTCTTCAGATTCTGACGTAACAAACAATTTTTATGAGACATAAGAACCCCCATAAAAATATTTTTTACTTTACTAGACTTTTGAACTTAGAACACTAACAGGTCAAATTTTAGATTTTTAAGATTTTTATTTTAATAAGTAAAACAAGTCAGTTAATTCATTAAGGTGGTTATGTTTATACCATGTATCAATGGCCAACTCTTATCTTAGTACAAGGTTCTCTCGGAACAATTATTATTTATTTCAAGCTATTTCGGATCTTTCTTAATCTTCAAAAAGAACTAAATTCCGTAATGGAATGGTAGGATTAAAAAAAAGGAAGTGTGGAAAAAATGACAAGAAGATATTGGAACATTAATTTGAAAGAGATGATAGAAGCAGGAGTTCATTTTGGTCATGGTATTAAGAAATGGAATCCTAAAATGGCCCCTTACATTTCGGCAAAGCGTAAAGGTACTCATATTATAAATCTCGCTAGAACGGCTCGTTTTTTATCAGAAGCTTGTGATTTAGTTTTTGATGCAGCAAGTCAGGGAAAAAGTTTCTTAATTGTTGGTACCAAAAAAAGAGCAACAGATTTAGTAGCATCAGCTGCAATAAGGGCTCGTTGTCATTATGTTAATAAAAAGTGGTTCAGTGGTATGTTAACGAATTGGTCGATTACGAAAACTAGACTTTCTCAATTTAGAGACTTAAGAGCAGAAGAAAAAATGGGAAAATTCCACCATCTCCCAAAAAGAGATGTGGCAATCTTGAAGAGAAAATTATCTACTTTGCAAAGGTATCTCGGCGGGATCAAATATATGACGAGATTGCCAGACATTGTGATCGTCCTTGATCAGCAAAAAGAGTATATAGCTCTTCGGGAATGTGCCATTTTGGGGATTCCTACTATTTCTTTAGTCGATACAAATTGTGACCCGGATCTCGCGAATATATCGATTCCAGCCAACGATGACACTATGACTTCAATTCGATTGATTCTTAACAAATTAGTATTTTCAATTTGTGAGGGCCGTTCTCTCTATATAAGAAATCGTTGATTAAGAATATATAGTGAATTCTTGGGCAACTGCGTAAATTTATGGAATCACTTACTTTACTATATCTTTTTTTTTGCATAGAATTTTTTTTGCATAGAAAAAAGAAGGGGAATATTGATATATATTAGAGGGTATTGATATATATTATGATCTGATGTGCTTTCTTGGTATCCTAAATATAAGATTAATACTTCAAGTTGCTGAGTTGAGAAAGAGATGGTTGAATCAAAAGAATTCCTTTTTTGAAGTTCAATTTTTATCAGAGGACAATATGAATATTATACCTTGTTCCATTAAAACACTCAAGGGGTTATACGATATATCGGGTGTAGAAGTAGGCCAACACTTCTATTGGCAAATAGGAGGTTTCCAAATTCATGCCCAAGTACTCATCACTTCTTGGGTCGTAATTACTATCTTGCTAGGTTCAGTTGTCATAGCTGTTCGGAATCCACAAACCATCCCGACCGACGGTCAGAATTTTTTTGAATATGTCCTTGAGTTTATTCGAGACTTGAGCAAAACTCAGATTGGAGAAGAATATGGTCCCTGGGTTCCCTTTATTGGAACTATGTTCCTTTTTATTTTTGTTTCGAATTGGTCGGGTGCTCTTTTACCTTGGAAAATTATAGAGTTACCCCATGGGGAATTAGCAGCGCCCACGAATGATATAAATACTACTGTTGCTTTAGCTTTACTCACGTCAGCGGCATATTTTTATGCTGGTCTTAGCAAAAAAGGATTGAGCTATTTCGAGAAATATATTAAACCAACTCCAATCCTTTTACCAATTAACATCCTAGAAGATTTCACAAAACCATTATCGCTTAGCTTTCGACTTTTCGGGAATATATTGGCGGATGAATTAGTCGTTGTTGTTCTTGTTTCTTTAGTCCCCTTAGTAATCCCTATACCGGTCATGTTTCTTGGATTATTTACAAGCGGTATTCAAGCTCTTATTTTTGCAACATTAGCCGCAGCCTATATAGGTGAATCCATGGAGGGTCATCATTGAATTGACTCTTTTTGGAAATAGTATTTTTTTTTTTTGCAGCTTAGCTCAATTCATGCATGGTTCCAGATAATCTGCTTGGTTGCAAAAAAATAGTTAGAAATGCGTATGAATATATAGCCTAGAGTTGTAGGAGAGAGAATAGAATAGACTATATTATGGAATTTTCAAAGTATATATGCATTAAGGAGGGTGGAGTCAGGCTAGATCTATACTATAATATCCTTAATGTCTATAAGTGGAGTCCTCTTTTATGCAGGTTTCCACTTTAAGCAATGATTTTAGAATCCGATTCAATAGAAAATGAGAAAATATGCAAACAAAATAGAAGAAACAAATGTATATATATAGGATATTATATTATATATTCCTAGGTTAGATTCATTATCTAATCCGATATATGGATATGGAATTCCCTTCTATGTAGTTCGGACAATTCACATTATCATTTCAATTTGATTTCAATTTGTACTTTTTAGTTACTTTACTTCTCCCCAATAGAGCTTAGAAGTAAGAATTTATTGGTTGATTGTATCCTTAACCATTTCTTTTTTTTGACACGAGGAACTACTCACCATGAATCCACTAATTGCTGCTGCTTCTGTTATTGCTGCTGGATTGGCCGTAGGGCTTGCTTCTATTGGACCTGGAGTTGGTCAAGGTACTGCTGCAGGACAAGCTGTAGAAGGTATTGCGAGACAGCCAGAAGCAGAAGGTAAAATACGAGGTACTTTATTGCTTAGTCTAGCTTTTATGGAAGCTTTAACAATTTATGGACTAGTTGTGGCACTAGCGCTTTTATTTGCGAACCCTTTTGTTTAATCTTAAAAAAAAAATTCTTTCGATTTCGATTAGATACTTTTTTCTTTTTTTAGTAAATTGGTATTTGCTTCCACAATTCCAATTATATCAATACTTTATTTAATTTACTCCTATTTATTACTCCTGGAATTATCTATTTATCGGGACAGATAATACCCCATTCTAGGAAGGGCTGAGTTGAGTATTATTAATTTAGAAGATATGCTCACCTTCTTATTTCCCGTCCTTAGTTTAGGAAAGTGGAAAGTTTTTTCCTTTTATTTTAGGAATTTTGGGAACAGAACATTTCAACAAAGGAAGTCTTTCACCCGGTCAAACAAGACGTAAGACTTAATCTAAAAGAAATTACTAGATTGAATCTATTTGCATTAAAAAAACCGATCAAAAAAGGGCGAGCGAAGTAAGTGATCGAAAAACTTTGTTCTTTGTTCGTCCTATCTATAAGAGGAGAGCATATGAAAAATGTAACCCATTCTTTCGTTTTTTTAGCTCACTGGCCATCCGCTGGCAGTTTCGGGCTTAATACCGATATTTTAGCAACAAATCTAATAAATCTAACTGTAGTGGTTGGTGTTTTGATTTTTTTTGGAAAGGGAGTGTGTGCGAGTTGTCTATTTCAAGAATAGATTGGATCTATCCGGCTGCACTTTATAATATTTTTTAGTATTTTTCGGATAAATAAGAAAAGGGTGCACGATCTCGACGAATTACTTCTGAATAAATTCAGAAATCATATGGAAGAACCATAGCATTTCGCGACTCATTGGTAAATCAACTTTGATTCTCTATAAACCAAGAATGTGAGACCATTAACACGGTTAAAGCTAAACTGCTTGAAGTCCAGGCAAAAAGAGGTACTCTTTCTACAACTATATTAGTATTAGTACCAATTTAAACGGGAAATAGCTAATGTAAAATTTATCTGATATAGAACACTCATATCGATAAAATGGTTTGAACTATTTACTAGAAAAAAAAGGGGGCACCCTGCCCTTTTTTAACCAATGCCGAATCGACGACCTATGTATAAAAAAGAGAAATTTTTTGGATTTGAAGAAAAAAAAAATAAAAAAGAATTCTATTAATTTTCATTTTCCATTTATTTAGTTAGTTTTTCTTAATGAAATTGAAATTATTAACTAGAGGGCAAATAAAAATAAAGAAACAACTTTGCTGACCATGATATATTTTTATCTAGGCGGAAGAGTCCTCTTAATATTTATCTAGTCTTATATAGGTTTCGGTATATTGAAATATAAACATAAAAAAGAAGATAGAGGATAGGCTCATTACTTAAAAAAAAGATATGGAAATAGCTATAGAAAAAAAAAAAGGAGCGTGAGAGCCAAATGAATCGAAAGATTCATGTTTGGTTCGGGAAGAGATCATAAAAGTTGTAAACTTACAAAATAATCTACTTTCATTAAAAGATTTATTAGATAATCGAAAACAGAGGATCTTGAGTACTATTCGAAATTCAGAAGAATTGCGTAGAGGGACCATTGAGCAACTCGAAAAAGCTCGGATTCGATTACAGAAAGTCGAACTAGAAGCGGATGAGTATCGAATGAATGGATACTCTGAGATAGAACGAGAAAAAGCAAATTTGATTAATGCTACTTCTATTAGTTTGGAACAATTGGAAAAGTCTAAAAACGAAACCCTTTATTTTGAAAAACAAAGGGCAATGAATCAGGTCCGACAGCGGGTTTTCCAACAGGCCGTACAAGGAGCTCTAGGAACTCTGAATAGTTGTTTGAATACCGAGTTACATTTCCGTACGATTCGTGCTAATATTGGCATTCTCGGGTCCCTGGAATGGAAGAAATAATTAAATTAATTAGGCCTTGAACTTCTACTTTCGTTTAGAATTTAGGCATTATTTTTCCCCTTGCTTCCGAAAAAAGAGTCAAGAAACACTAATGGCAACCCTTCGAGTCGACGAAATTCATAAAATTCTCCGCGAACGTATTGAACAATATAATAGGAAAGTAGGGATTGAGAATATAGGTCGCGTAGTTCAAGTGGGGGATGGGATTGCTCGTATTATAGGTCTTGGTGAAATAATGTCAGGTGAATTAGTCGAATTTGCAGAAGGTACTAGGGGTATTGCTCTGAATTTGGAATCCAAAAATGTTGGGATTGTATTAATGGGCGATGGGTTGATGATACAAGAGGGAAGTTTTGTAAAAGCAACAGGAAGAATTGCTCAGATACCCGTGAGTGAGGCTTACTTGGGTCGTGTTGTAAATGCTCTGGCTAAACCTATTGATGGGAAAGGCGAAATTATAGCTTCCGAATCTCGCTTAATTGAATCTCCTGCTCCAAGTATAATTTCCAGGCGTTCCGTATACGAACCTCTTCAAACAGGGCTTATTGCTATCGATTCGATGATCCCTATAGGGCGCGGTCAGCGAGAGTTAATTATTGGGGACAGACAGACTGGCAAAACAGCAGTAGCCACAGATACAATTCTCAATCAAAAAGGGCAAGGTGTAATATGTGTTTATGTAGCTATCGGTCAAAGAGCATCCTCCGTAGCTCAAGTAGTAACTACTTTCCATGAGGAGGGGGCCATGGAATACACTATTGTAGTAGCTGAAATGGCGGATTCACCTGCTACATTACAATACCTCGCTCCTTATACGGGAGCAGCCCTGGCTGAGTATTTTATGTACCGCGAACGGCATACTTTAATAATTTATGATGATCTCTCCAAACAGGCACAAGCTTATCGCCAAATGTCCCTTCTATTAAGAAGACCTCCCGGACGTGAGGCTTATCCAGGGGATGTTTTTTATTTGCATTCACGCCTTTTAGAAAGAGCCGCTAAATTAAATTCTCTTTTAGGCGAAGGAAGTATGACCGCTTTACCAATAGTTGAGACTCAATCTGGAGACGTTTCCGCCTATATTCCTACTAATGTAATCTCCATTACAGATGGACAAATATTCTTATCTGCGGATCTATTCAATGCCGGAATTCGACCCGCTATTAATGTGGGTATTTCTGTTTCCAGAGTAGGATCCGCGGCTCAAATTAAAGCCATGAAACAAGTAGCTGGCAAATCAAAATTGGAACTAGCGCAATTCGCAGAGTTACAAGCCTTTGCACAATTCGCCTCTGCTCTCGATAAAACAAGTCAGAATCAATTGGCAAGGGGTCGACGATTAAGGGAATTGCTTAAACAATCCCAGGCAAATCCTCTCCCAGTGGAAGAGCAGATAGCTACTATTTATACCGGAACAAGAGGATATCTTGATTCGTTAGAAATTGAACAGGTAAATAAATTTCTGGATGAGTTACGTAAACATCTAAAAGATACTAAACCTCAATTCCAAGAAATTATATCTTCTAGCAAGACATTCACCGAGCAAGCGGAAATCCTTTTGAAGGAAGCTATTCAGGAACAGCTGGAACGGTTTTCTCTTCAGTAACAAATAAATTTTGCATGTCTACTCTTGTTAGTAGAATAGGAATCGTTGAGAAAGCTTTTTCATTTGAATCATGCAAAAAAGTTTTCTTTGTTTTTAGTTTAGTATAGTTATTTAAAGAATAGATAGAAATAAGATTGCGTCCAATAGGATTTGAACCTATACCAAAGGTTTAGAAGACCTCTGTCCTATCCATTAGACAATGGACGCTTTTCTTTCATATTTTATTCTTTCTTTTATTTTTTTGCTTCTTCCGAGAAAAAACTGTTAGACCAAAACTCTTTTAGGAAATCAAAAAATCCAGATACAAATGCATGATGTATATATTATATCATGCATATATCATAAAGAAGGAGTATGGAGGCGGTAGTGGGAATCGAACCCGCAACCCCAAGGTTATGAGCCTTATGAGCTACCAAACTGCTCTATACTCTTAAACTAAAGAGGGGTAACTAGTGGATAAAAGAGGGTTGGATACGCCCCTCTACCAATATCTATACAAATAGAATAGTCCATTTATACAGAATGGTAAAGAGGGCTCCTCTATGATTATCAATTCCAGAAATCCATACAAATACGAAAGGGTATTTTATCCTTACCAACTGGATCTTGTTGCACCCGGTAACAAACATTCATAAACCATTTCTCGAAGTACGTGTCCGGATAGCCCAAAATGTCGATAGTTAGCTCTAGGTCTTCCGGTCAAAAAACAACGTCGATGAAGGCGTGTAGGTGCACTATTACGCGGTAGGGATTGCAATTTTTCTCGCATTTTCGTTTTTTCACTCAAACTCAAGGGAGAAACTTTGCTTCTTATCTTTTTTTTTAAAGATTGACGAATCAAATGATATTTCTGTTCTAATTTCTGCCGCTTCTTCTCCCTCTGAATCAAACTTTTTTTTGCCATAATGTGTCGTTGCTATTATTACCAAGTATACGGTTCTAATCCTAGATGGAAAAATAAATAGAAAAAGAAATCTAAAAAGGCAGATCCTCCCTCTCTATCAAGAGTAATGAACTAGGTGCTGATACAGTACAAAAAAACAAACTAAATTAACCAAACTTGCCTGATGTTGAGGCAATCAAGAAAGCTGCATAAGTGAATATATAACCCACGGAAAAGTGAGCTAATCCAACCAATCTTGCTTGCACAATGGAAAGAGCCACGGGCTTATCTCTCCAGCGAATTAAATTAGCTAAAGGTGTGCGTTCATGAGCCCATGCTAAAGTCTCAATTAATTCCTGCCAATACCCCCGCCAGGAAATTAAGAACATAAATCCAGTAGCCCAAACAAGATGTCCAAATAAGAACATCCACGCCCATACCGATAAACTATTCATCCCAAAAGGATTATATCCATTGATAAGTTGTGAAGAGTTTAACCATAGGTAATCTCTTAACCATCCCATCAAATAAGTGGAGGATTCATTAAATTGTGAAACGTTGCCCTGCCATAATGTGATATGTTTCCAATGCCAATAAAAAGTAACCCACCCAATGGTATTTAACATCCAGAAAACTGCCAAATAAAATGCGTCCCAAGCAGAAATATCACAAGTACCGCCGCGCCCTGGGCCGTCACAAGGAAAACTATATCCAAAATCCTTTTTATCTGGCATTAATTTGGAACCGCGTGCATCTAAAGCGCCCTTTACTAAAATCAATGTAGTTGTATGCAAACCTAGAGCAATAGCATGATGAACCAAGAAATCCCCAGGTCCTATTGTTAAGAAAAGCGAATTACTATTCTCATTAACAGCATTCAACCATCCGGGCAACCATAGGCTTCGACCCGCATTGAAAGCGGGGCCATTCGTTGAAGATAAGAGTATATCGAACCCATATGTCGTCTTGCCATGAGCAGATTGTATCCATTGGGCAAATATAGGTTCGATCAAGATTTGCTTTTCTGGAGTACCAAAAGCAAGCATGACGTCGTTATGAACATAAAGGCCCAAGGTATGGAATCCTAGAAAGAGGCTAGCCCAACTTAAATGAGATATGATAGCTTCTTTATGGTCTAACATTCTTGCCAATACATTATCCTCATTCTGTTCCGGATTGTAATCCCTAATGAAAAAAATAGCTCCATGAGCAAAAGCCCCTGTCATGATGAACCCTGCAATATATTGGTGATGAGTATATAAAGCAGCTTGAGTAGTAAAGTCTTGTGCTATGAATGCATAAGGAGGTAAAGAGTACATATGTTGAGCTACTAAGGAAGTAATAACCCCTAAAGAAGCTAGAGCAAGACCTAACTGAAAATGAATCGAATTGTTGATTGTGTCATAAAGGCCCTTATGCCCACGCCCTAATCGACCCCCCGGAGGAGTATGCGCTTCTAAAAGATCTTTAATACTGTGCCCAATTCCGAAGTTAGTTCGATACATGTGACCGGCAATGAGAAAAATAAATGCAATAGCTAAATGATGGTGAGCCATATCGGTCAGCCACAAACTTTGTGTTTGTGGATGGAATCCCCCAAGAAGAGTTAGAATGGCAGTTCCCGCTCCTTGAGCGGTACCAAATAAATGATTACTCGAATCAGGGTTTTGGGCATAAAGATTCCATTGACCCGTCAAAAGGGGTCCCAACCCCTGGGGATAGGGTAATACATCTAAGAAATTATTCCATCGAACGTACTCCCCCCTGGATGCGGGAATAGCAACATGAACTAAATGTCCTGTCCAAGCCAAAGAACTTACCCCGAAAAGTCCTGACAAATGATGATTGAGACGAGATTCCGCGTTTTTGAACCACGAAAGGCTTGGTTTCCATTTGGGTTGTAGATGTAACCAACCCGCTATTAAGGACAGCGTAGAAAGAAATAATAGAAAAAGAGCTCCAGTATAAAGATCCTCATTGGTGCGTAATCCTATTGTATACCACCACTGATAAACTCCAGAATAAGCAATATTCACTGGACCAGCAGCACCTCCTCGAGTAAAGGCTTCCACAGCGGGTTGACCAAAATGAGGATCCCAAATCGCATGAGCAATAGGTCTTACGTGTAAAGGATCCTGTATCCATGATTCAAAATTTCCTTGCCAAGCTACATGAAACAGATTTCCGGACGTCCATAGAAAGATTATTGCTAATTGCCCAAAGTGAGAAGCAAAAATGTTCTGATAAAGACGTTCTTCAGTAATATCATCATGACTTTCGAAATCATGTGCGGTAGCAATACCAAACCAAATACGACGAGTAGTGGGGTCCTGAGCTAAGCCTTGGCTAAACCTGGGAAATCTTAATTCCATAATGCCTTTCAAATCCTCCTAGCCACTATCCTACTGCAATAATTCTCGCTAAGAAGAATGCCCATGTCGTGGCAATTCCACCCAGAAGGTAATGGGTTACTCCTACAGCGCGTCCTTGTATAATGCTCAAGGCTCTAGGCTGAGTAGCAGGAGCAACTTTTAATTTGTTATGAGCCCAAACGATAGATTCAATGAGTTCTTGCCAATAACCACGGCCGCTGAATAAAAACATTAAACTGAAGGCCCAGACAAAATGAGCACCTAAGAAAAAAAGACCATATGCAGATAATGAAGAACCATAAGACTGAATGACTTGCGATGCCTGTGCCCACAAGAAATCTCGAAGCCACCCATTAATCGTAATGGAACTCTGTGCAAAGTTTCCCCCTGTAATATGAGTTACCACCCCTTGATCACTTATAGTACCCCAAACATCCGACTGCATTTTCCAACTGAAATGGAAAATGACTACCGAAATTGCATTGTACATCCAGAATAAACCTAAGAAAACATGATCCCAGGCGGATACTTGACATGTTCCCCCTCGGCCAGGCCCATCGCAAGGAAAGCGAAAACCTAGATTTGCTTTATCGGGTATCAAACGGGAACTCCGAGCAAATAAAACACCTTTCAAAAGTATTAATACAGTCACATGTATGGTAAATGCATGAATGTGATGGACTAAAAAATCTGCGGTTCCTAATGGAATAGGTAACAAAGCCACTTTGCCACCTACTGCTACTAACTCGCCGCCTCCCCACGTTAAGCTAGTACTTGTTGTTGCACCAGGAGCTGTTACGCCAGGCGCAGTAGCATGGATATTTTGTACCCATTGAGCAAAGATAGGTTGTAATTGTATGGCAGTATCCGAAAACATATCTTGTGGACGGCCTAAAGCACTCATGGTATCATTATGAATGTACAAGCCAAAACTGTGAAAACCTAGAAATATACATACCCAGTTAAGGTGGGATATGATTGCATCGCGGTGTCTAAGGACGCGATCTAATAGATCGTTGTATCGAGTAGTTGGATCATAGTCTCTTACCATAAAAATTGCTGCATGTGCAGCAGCACCGACTATTAGAAATCCGCCAATCCACATGTGGTGTGTGAACAAGGAAAGTTGTGTACCATAGTCAGTAGCTAGGTATGGATAGGGAGGCATAGAATACATATGATGAGCTACAACAATGGTTGTAGAGCCTAGCATAGCTAGGTTAAGAGATAATTGAGCATGCCATGACGTTGTTAAGATTTCATAAAGACCCTTATGGCCTTGTCCTGTAAATGGGCCCTTGTGAGCCTCCAAAATATCTTTAAGTCCATGGCCAATACCCCAATTGGTCCTATACATATGACCTGCGATTAGGAAAAGAATAGCAATAGCTAAATGATGGTGCGCAATATCGGTCAGCCAGAGACCACCGGTTACTGGATCTAGTCCTCCGCGAAAAGTCAGAAATTCTGCGTATTTGGACCAATTTAAAGTGAAAAAAGGGGTTGCTCCTTCGGCAAAACTAGGATAAAGTTGAGCCAAAAGGTCCCGATTCAAGATAAATTCATGAGGAAGTGGTATCTCTTTAGGATCCACCCCAGCGTCAAGAAATTGGTTAATTGGTAAAGATACATGAATTTGGTGCCCCGCCCAAGAAAGAGACCCAAGTCCTAATAATCCCGCTAAGTGGTGATTCAACATGGATTCTACATCTTGGAACCAGGCCAATTTGGGAGCGGCTTTGTGATAATGGAACCAACCAGCAAAAAGCATTAACGCTGCAAAAATCAATGCACCAATTGCAGTACAATAGAGTTGTAATTCACTAGTTATTCCAGATGCTCGCCAAAGCTGAAAAAAACCAGAGGTTATTTGGATTCCTCGGAAACCCCCGCCTACATCACCATTCAATATTTCTTGCCCTACTATAGGCCAAACTACCTGAGCACTGGGTCCAATGTGAGTAGGATCACTTAGCCATGCTTCATAATTGGAAAAACGGGCGCCATGAAAGTACATGCCACTCAACCAAAGAAAGATAATGGAAAGTTGCCCGAAATGAGCACTAAAGACTTTTCGAGAAATCTCCTCCAAATCACCAGTATGACTATCGAAATCGTGAGCATCAGCATGTAGGTTCCAGATCCAAGTGGTAGTATCAGGGCCCTTAGCTAGTGTTCTTGAGAAATGGCCGGGTCTGGCCCATTCCTCAAAAGATGTTTTTACAGGATCCCTATCCACAACAATTTTTACTTCTGGTTCCGGCGAACGAATAATCATTAAGTCCTCCTCTTTCCGGACAAGACATACAAAGAGACCCGCCAACTGTCTTTTTAGTGAATCTTTGAAAGATATATATTTTGAAAGATAGATTTTGAAAGATAGATTTTGAAAGATAGATATTGTGATTAGTTCTTTTCTTTACTATCTACCATCCTTCTATTTTTTTTTTAGTTATTCACTGGAGCAATTATATATTGAAGTCAATCCGAGGCAAGTGTTCGGGTCTATTATGACATAAAGATTAGGTGCCTAACGGACATTGTTTATCTTGAAAAACAAATATTTCTCGACGTAAGAAAAAAATCTTTTTTATTTTTAATTTAAGAAACTAGTGTATTTTTTTTGAGGGCATAAGCTCCTATCTATATCTACTTTCCTTGAGCATAATATAGGGTTTTTTATTTGATTCTAAATTCCAAGATAACTCATTAGAATTATTAATAAGATGGTCCTAATATATTAGCAATATTTAGATTGCCCCCTCTTTTTATTCACTTTATTACTTCTATTCTAGACCCTATCCCTATGGTTTATTCTTATGAAATATCATATAAAATAGAAGGTATAAGAAATGGATATAATGAAATTCTTGATTCGATCTTACGACCTAATTTATTTGATTAATGGATCAACAACCAAACCACCCATTTTATGAAAAAGAAGGAGCATGGTCTTATTCAAATTCAAAGCGCTTCGTAATCTTCAACCAGTTCTGTGCTTCAATATAATTTCCCGGAGTAAGCGCTATAGCTTGTTTCCAATATTCAGCAGCTTGATCAAACCAAGCTTCCGCAATTTCCGAATCACCCTGTAGAATGGCCTGTTCTCCTCGGTCGGAATAGGAAGTTCCTTCCCTTAGAACCGTACTTGAGAGTTTCCTACCTCATACGGCTCAGAAATTGCTATCTGAATTTCCCCTATCTTAACTGAATTCGATTTATCAAAAATCGATCCAATTTGTTCTTGGGTTAAGCAGAAGAAATTAATTACCTAAGTTTCAAACCCTAATTTTTATCAATAATCAGTTTGATCTTTTTTCCCACCTTCAGAAGAATGAAGCATAGATAGATATAGAGCCTTCGTTCAAATTTTCTGAGAGGTAACTATCCCGGTTTCATATATGAAATCTCTATAGAATCCTTGAAAAAGACTTTTTTCCATAAGAAAGAAAAAAGAACTTACTATCTTTGGGATCTGATACTACACCGCTGCTTAATCCCTTAGTGGATCGGCTCTATTACATAAGCGGATTCCTAAATTTTGCCCCATATCATGGGATAAGTAAGCAGTTTTTTTTAGTTGTATCGACCCAGTCGCTCACTAATTGATCTTTACGGTGCTTTCTCTATCAATTTGAGAAACTTTATCCATAGAGTAGTAGTATAGGCCATACTTTCTTCGTTTTTTGATTCTCGTGAAGTGTCCTTCCTTCCTACAGCTGATAGGGAAAAATCGTTGTTTTTACGATCCCTATGTAGAAAGCCCTTTTTTTCTAGTATTTACTAGAAAATTTGATCCTCTCTTTTTTTTTTTTCTTTCTATAGTGGAGATAGTCGCACGTAATGACAGATCACGGCCATATTATTAAAAGCTTGCGGTAAGAAGGGGTTTCGTTCTAGTGCCCGGAAATAATATTCCAAAGCCTTTGTATGCTCTCCATTGCTTGTGTGTATAAGGCCTATGTTATAGAGTATATAACTTCGATCATAGGGATCGATTTCTAGTCGCGTAGCTTCATAATAATTTTGCAAAGCTTCCGCATAATTTCCTTCGGATTGAGCCAACATCCGTTACGGTCGTTCATTCTATTCAAAAAATCTCCGTTCCAAAACCGTACATGAGGTTTTCATCTCATACGGCTCCTCCCTTCTGTACATAATAGTACTAAGCGAAATAATCTATAGAATCAAAATAGAATTAGTCCCGTCTCATTATGAACCGAAAGGGGCTGGTATTTTTCCAAGAAATCTCTAGCCAACCTTCCCACAAGAGGTTTTTCTTAACACCAATGAATTCTATTAATGCTAGAGGAAAACGATAGCTCCAATAATTTCTTTGTTCTCAACGCCTCCTATTTAGAGGAATTAGCTACTTCAACGATCTTTGATGGTTATAGGGGTATCCAAAGTACAAACCTGATGGTTGTTTGTTATCCCAACCATTCTTCCCAGCCCTGATACCGATCAGGAAAGGGGTAATTTCTAACAAAGTTTTTCTCTTGTTGATTCCTATTTCTAGGTGTAGTGCTTTTCTCCCCTATGCTGCCTACGGATACTAATAGAGTAGGATTGGCCTGTAATCCATACCATGACCATATCCTGTAGGTGTAACCTTTCGCTCAATACTCAAATCTACAATTGAAGTATCTGAAGCCGCATCAATCGAGGATACACGACGGAAGGAATTGTTAGTTCGCCTCACCTTCCCGAAGCGTGGGTTTGTTTGCTTTACAAATTTGGTTCTCTCTATGCCAACCCCCCTCTCTTTTTCGTAAGACTGAGGTATAGGTAGGGCTAAAAAAAAGCAAAAAAAAGAGTCAAATCGCACCATCTCTATAATAAGTAAATGCCTTTTTTTCTCCTGAGGTTGTCGGAATTATTCGCAATAAAATATTGGCTACAATTGAGGAGGTCTTATCAATGAAATTTCCATTTCCACGGGATCTAGGCATAATTCCCAACCCATTCTATATAGAATTGTTTTCATTCCTTCACAAAATAACATAAAAACAAACACATTCGATTCTTATAATTATAAATAGATTGATCCATATGCTCTACTCTAAATCCATATGCTTTAAATGGATAAGAGAGATATGGATTTTCCGCTCAGCTCAAATTGTATCCTTTTCCTTCTGCTTGGACACGAAGAGATATGAAATATTTGACTAAGACTGGATTTCATTCCACTTTCCTATTTCTGAACAACAACTTATGTTATCAACTATTTCGTGTTTTCAAAGTTATTAATTGTCTCATACCCTATTTTTGATTTCGATAGTATGGTGTAGCGTATCTTATGCAAACGGAATTCTAAGGTTTCTTTATTTTATTATGCAATAAGAAGAATTCTTCCATTTTCTTTTTCTTTAGTTGCGGGAAAACCCAAATTAAAACTTTTATTTTATAGCGAGCGCAATTTCTAGTAAAAAATCCTGTATCCTTCCACTTAGATCAAAAGGAATTTTTCCAATAGAACTATGGAACCCCCGAGTGGTTGCGGTTGTACCTGTACTGCAGGAATAAGAAAACTCGCTATTCACTCAGTTTATTTTCCATAATAAGTTATGTAGGAGAGATGGCCGAGCGGTTCAAGGCGTAGCATTGGAACTGCTATGTAGACTTTTGTTTACCGAGGGTTCGAATCCCTCTCTTTCCGTTTTTCTTAATTCATCAACGTTAAGGATCACAATGTATCAAATCAAATAACAATTTTTTCCAGCAATAATATAATATCTTATATTATCTTATTTTGATTTAATAGAAATTAGAAATTCTCTATAGCAAATTACTGTGGTATGTAAAATACACATAGAGGAAAAAAGAAAAAAGGATCCTAATCCTAGGGTTAATCAATTTTAGCTAGTTGATGGGAAAATACAAATTAATGGTAATGGTCTTAGGGCGATTTAGTTCGGGGAAAGGGGAAGGGGAAGAAAATTCTATGAACCTTTCCTTTTTTCGTTAAGTTCAAGTCTGACGAGAGTAATATTCTACAACTAACAACTCATTTATTTTGAGACCGACCCACTTCCTATCTAGGATTTTATTTACTAGTCCTTTATATTCCAACGTGTCAATCGCCAAATGCTTTGGCAATTTCCCCGGGTCCGATGAAGCAATATAATTTTGAACCAGACCTTTTGATCTTTGGTTATCTTTCGTAGTAATAATATCTCGGGGTTTGCAACGAAAACTTGGTATATTGACTATACGACCATTAACTAAAATATGTCTATGGTTGACTAATTGGCGGGCCCCAGGAATGGTTGAAGCCATACCCAATCGAAAAAGGATATTATCCAAACGCATTTCAAGTAATTGTAGTAAAACCTGGCCTGTTGACCTTTTTGCTTTTCCAGCGATATGTACATATCTAAGTAATTGTCGTTCTGTCAGACCATAATGAAAACGCAATTTCTGTTTTTCTTGAAGACGAATACGATATTGCTCCTTTTTCCCAGAATTGAATTTTTTTTTAAGATTACTTCCGGATTTAGGTGTTTTTCTAGTGAGTCCTGGTAAAGCTCCCAGACGGCGTATTTTTTTTAAACGAGGTCCTCGATAACGGGACATGAAGACTCCTTTTTTTATTTTATTGAAATTTCATTTTACACAATTAATTTCATTGTATTTACATTACAGAATACATCGAAATTAAAACTGAATTAAACTACAGGATAAACAGAGTAAAATCAACTAAAGTACCCCAAAAAATGGAATTTCATCAAAATCTTTTTTTTTTGTATATATATTATTTATTTTATTGTTTTGTATCTAGCAAAATTGTAAGGTAAAAAACATAAAAGATCCTGGATTCTCCATTTAATTCGGAAAAAAAGAGATTCTTGTTCGTAGAACATCGATAGAGAAAAAAAAGCCGACTATCGGATTTGAACCGATGACCCTCGCATTACAAATGCGATGCTCTAACCTCTGAGCTAAGTGGGCTTACATAACGGAAATAGTGTAACAAATAGAAATAGGTATAGTATAGGAAATCCGTAAAATCTCAGATATTAGTTATTAATCTTAGCTATTAACTAGTTCTAAATTTGAAGTTATACTTATAAAAATAAAAAAATACTAAAACTTCTTAAAGATAAAGTTAGCTTGATATGCTTAACTATAGGATATTAAAAAATAAAATTATAGAATTTATTGGTATTTTCATTCGATCATTATAGACTTTATTATTTGTTAATAATTTGAGGATTAATATTTCACTAAGGGGAACATAGAGTCAGAGTAAATAAAATTGCTAATTCTGATTAGAAAAAAAGAATAAATATCAAGCGTTATAGTATAATTTTGAATACTATAAAAAAGTAAGACGGGAGGTGGGGGAGATAAAAACTTTTGGATATATTGATTCGGATTGAATTGCAAATACATCAAGGATAGAATCAATTCAATTCTGAATTGCAATAAGCAAGCGAGGTCTCTCAAATAGAGTCGAACTGAACTGCTAGACTACGTTGAGTGATGAACTCAATGATTCAAAAAAAAAACTAAGAGATGGATGAAATTACACAAGGAATCCTGGTCTCAAAGAAGAGGGAAATGGGGATATGGCGAAATCGGTAGACGCTACGGACTTGATTGTATTGAGCCTTGGTATGGAAACCTGCTAAGTGGTAACTTCCAAATTCAGAGAAACCCTGGAATTAAAAAAGGGCAATCCTGAGCCAAATCCGTGTTTTGAGAAAACAAGGGGTTCTCGAACTAGAATACAAAGGAAAAGGATAGGTGCAGAGACTCAATGGAAGCTGTTCTAACGAATCGAGTTAATTACGTTGTGTTGTTAGTGGAATTCCTTCTAGTTCTAAATTAGAGAAAGAGGGGTTTTATACCTTATACATTTAATAAACACGTATAGATACTGACATAGCAAACGATTAATCACAGAACTCATATTATATTCTAATTATAATATAGGTTCTTTATCTTTTTTAAAAATGAAATTAGAAATGATAATGATTATGAAATAAAAAACTCATATCATAATTTTTTTTTTTCATTATTGTGAATCCACTCCAATCGAATATTGAATAATCAAATTCTTCAATTAAAATTCAAAGTTTTCGAGATCTTTAAAAAAGTGGATTAATCGGACGAGGACAAAGAGAGAGTCCCATTCTACATGTCAATACTGACAACAATGAAATTTCTAGTAAAAGGAAAATCCGTCGACTTTATAAGTTGTGAGGGTTCAAGTCCCTCTATCCCCAAATCCTCTTTTATTCCCTAACTATACTATATTATTATTATTTATCCTCTTTTTTTTTTTCTTTTTATCAATGCACTTTTTTTTCTTTTTATCAATGCAATGGGTTTAAGATTCATTAGCTTTCTCATTCTACTCTTTCACAAAGGAATGCGAAGAGAACTCAATGGATCTTATCCTATTCATTGAATAGATTTCTTTTTTATTAGAGTATCGGCAAGAAATCTTGGTTATTCACTCTATTTTTAAGTTTTATTTAAGTAAACCATGCACAATGCATAGGACTACCCCCCCCATTTTCAAATTTAAAATTTGAAATACTTTAATTAATTTTTAGTCCTTTTAATTGACATAGATACAAATACTCTACTAGGATGATGCACAAGAAAAGGTCAGGATAGCTCAGTTGGTAGAGCAGAGGACTGAAAATCCTCGTGTCACCAGTTCAAATCTGGTTCCTGGCAGAGAAAAAAAAAAAAAAGATCCACCGAATAGGTATTGATCCAAATACCTCGAGATGGATTGTGATACATATTCATTAATAATATTTATTCATCTAAGTGGATAAATCTATAATATAAATATAGAGGCACTTCTTTTTCTTTTTAAAGAAGTTTTAAAATATATCTTTTCTTTATGATAAAGAAGGGGGTGAGATTCCCCTTTATTTTTTTGCGTTTCTTAATTTTGTATTCCGCTATTCCGACGAATATTTTTTTAGTCTTGCTTATCTTTATCTTATCTTATTTTCCTAGTTGTGCTAAGTAATGTGCGCGGTACAAAGTTCCTGGTAGAGAACTTCTTTGAGTCATCCTATTTTTCTGTTCATATGAAGGAAATTAATATGCGATTTTCAAAATAGGGGAATCCAAATGAAACCCTTTTTTTGCTCAGTCTATCTGGAATGCTTTTGTATAATTAGGAATTAATTATAAATAGGTATTCCGTTTCATCTAGGAAAAGAACCTAAAAATATTCCTTGACTTGAATAAAATCTGGAGTTGTGTTGTATAAGTGAGCATGAATTTCTTATCATTCAATGAGCATCTTGTATTTCATAAAAATTGGGGGTTATATAATCCTTACGTAAGGGCCAGCCTATCCAACTTTCAGGCATTAGGATACGTTTAAGGCGCGGATGATTATCATAAGAGATTCCCACCATATCATAAGATTCGCGTTCTTGAAAATCGGCACTTCTCCAAATCCAGAAGACAGACGGAATTCTAGGATTATCCTTTTGGGCAAAGACTTTTATGCAGACTTCTTCTGGATTATCTATACCATATTGTATTCTCGTAAGATGATACACGCTAGCTAAAGATCCACCGGGTGCTACATCATAAGCACATTGGGAGCGTAAATAATTGTAACCATATACATATAAAATGACAGCAATGGAATCCCAATCCCCTGCTTTTATTTGTAAAGTCTCTATTCCTCGGTGATCAAAGCCCAAAGATCTATGAACCACCTCATGTTTGACTAGCCAATTAGATAACCAACCCTGCTGCATTGTCTTCATCTCTCCCTCTTTGTATAAATATTTCACATTTCGGATGCAAGTTTGAAAGATTGCCCTGCTTTTTATTTTTCTACACAAAAGAGCCCCTCTCCTAATTCACTAATTTGTAGGAAGGTACTGAACTTTTGGATTTGAAAAAAGTTTCAGAAGATATATCTAATGTAGATGGTGATTGATAGAGCAATTCTTGCTCATAAGTTCCTGTATGAGTACTGCGCCTAACATAAAGCTTGTGACTGGTAGTAAAACATCTATTTTTATTTTGAGATAGAGTTTGATCCTCAACTATTTCTCGCGATATCTTCTTACGAAGTTTTGTTAGGGCATCTATAACTGCCTCCGGTTTAGGTGGGCAGCCCGGCAAGTAGACATCCACAGGAATTAACTTATCAACTCCCCGAACAGTACTATAGGAATCCGTACTGAACATTCCCCCTGTAATAGTACAGGCTCCCATAGCAATGACGTATTTTGGTTCAGGCATTTGCTCGTATAATCTCACTAAAGAGGGAGCCATTTTCATTGTTACCGTACCGGCTGTTAAAATTAGGTCTGCTTGCCTAGGACTTGATCTTGGTACCAATCCATAACGATCAAAGTCGAATCGTGAGCCTATTAATGAAGCAAATTCAATGAAACAACAACTGGTACCGTATAGAAGGGGCCATAAACTGGAGAGTCTTGACCAATTCGAAAGATCATTTGGTGTAGTTGAAATAACAGAATTGGAACTTGTTTGGTCAAGTAAGGGAAACTCAATCAAATTCATAACTGTCTCAATAGAATCTTTTCCTTCTTTTTTTTTGTCTAAATATTCAGTTAAGACCATTCCAAGGCTCCTTTTCGCCATGCATAAACTAAACCAACAACTAAGATAAGCACGAAAATCAAAGCTTCGATAAAAACGGATACACCCAATACGTCGAAACTCATTGCCCAAGGGTATAGAAAGACGGTTTCCACATCAAAAACAACAAAAACGAGCGCAAACATATAATAGCGTATTCGGAATTGTACCCAAGCCCCTCCCATGGGTTCTATACCCGATTCATAACTAGAAAGCTTCTCTGGTCCTTCACTAACCGGGGCTAAAAGTCCTGAAATCGAAAATGCCAAAATAGGAATAAGGCTTGCTATTATTAGAAATGTCCAAAAAATATCATATTCGTGAAGCAGAAACATAATGTACTCCCATTAATGTGGAATAGGCGGAACTTAAATTAGTCAATTCAATTCAGCATTGTCAATTTATCCAGAACTTCTCTCTTTTCCTCGGTGAAACAAGAATCTTTTTTGTTCAAACAAAAGCGCTTAGTTTAAGTTTAGCCTTTGTTTCCTCTGTGCTGCATCTTCTTTAAAGATTCATCCAATGGAATCCCAACTCCCTTTCTTTTGGATTTCCATTCTATTTAGATATGGTGTATGTAGATCTAATTCTTATATAAAGAAAACTTTCTCGTTTCACTTTGTCTCGCTTTCTCTAGAATCTCTAGAAAAAAGAATAGCTCTATCCTTTATTTAATATTTAATAATAAAATAATAAGAGACTATTAAATAAAAATGAGAATACTACTAAATTAGAACCTAATTAAGATAGTAGGACTAATCTATGCAGTATAATTAATGAGAAGTAATACTATAAAATAAAAATAAAGAACTCTATTTCAGAACTATGAGACAGAATATTCTGTTTTCTTATTTACTCTTTACTTTATTTTTTCTATTTAAAGTTGATCAATTTACATAATGTATCTATAAACAAAGTAATAAATATACTTAAAACAAAGTAGGAATTCGCAAAATGGATAAAATCATTGCAGTTATTATAGGGAAGTCTAGAGATATCCTATTTGAAGGAGGACGGGATTCAAATCAGGGAAAGGATCCTTTCTTCTATTGATTTGATAGAAATTCGTTTTTCTTTTCCTGTCTGTATGATTTTGATTTTCGATGAATGAGCCTTTGGTAATGCTTTTATCTCTATTCTATGTCGCAGGCGCCTATCCAGTCTATAAACAAATACTAATGAGAAAATGAAAACTATACTAAACTAAAGAAAACATAGGATAGAGATCCTAAAATCTAAAAAAGGGCATATTAGGGCTATACGGATTCGAACCGTAGACCTTCTCGGTAAAACAGATCAAACGGATTATTATCGAAATGATTTGAACTGTTTCAAAGACCCAACATGCATTTTTTTGCATTGGGCTCTTTCATAAACTGATTTAAAGATCAGTTAGTCCACCATAGTTTTTCTTTACGGAAAGATAATGAGATGGCTCCCTGTGCTCTGATTGATTTTTTGTATTATGATCTATCTAGGAGCAATACCAAAGTGTTTCAAAGGAGGATTACCTTGACTTAGGTCTGCCTCCGGTCTAAATTAAATCAACCTAAGTGAAATGGAGTCTCTATCGTTCCACTGCAAGAGTTAACTATGAGACTTCATACACCTTAAAGTTCATAGAACGAAAAGAAGTTTTTTGGAGGCCCTTATCCTCATTACGCCTAGCATTTAGTGGGCTGGATATTTACCTTATCAACTAGCAAATCCATAAGGGTTCTATTTGATTAGGCACCTGAATTGGCACCTGAATCGGACTGAACCGACTGTTTGTCAGGCTACTGTTCTCCTATTCTCTCGAATCTATGAAGTAAGACATTGATTTTGCAATAAGATCGATTATGTTCATTGCATAATAAGCTCCTTTGAAAAGCATTGGCGCACGTGTAAACGAGTTGCTCTACCGAACTGAGCTATAGCCCTTATCAGAGATATCTTAACATATAGATAATTTCTTGTCAAGATGAATATTTTCTAATGCCAGAGGATACCCCTTTGATCTGTATCTGTTTAGTATTTAGTTTAGTATTTAGTATATAACAGACCAATAACAGAGCGGTATTGCTTAGAAAAGGGATTCAATATATAATCGATCGAAGTAATGGGTCTTCCTTTGTGGTGATAAATTGCCTACTTAACTCAGTGGTTAGAGTATTGCTTTCATACGGCGGGAGTCATTGGTTCAAATCCAATAGTAGGTAAGTAGGTAGAAAAATTACTAGATAGCATTGGACTTACTTCGCTTCGCTATCTAATAACTTTTTCTACCCCTCTTCCCTTTTTCTTTGTATCAACTATAAACCACTGGATTGTCTTCAATTGGATGGGGGAATCCAATTGACAGCCTCGATTCGTATCCTAGCTCGTCTGAGAGCGAGCTTCGCTTCAACCAAATCTTTCGTACCCTCAGCTTTACTCAAGTTAGCTTCGGCTATTTCAAGTGCCTTTTGAGCTTCTTCCGGATCAATATCACTACCCAGTTCCGCATCATTTCCTAAAATGATGATCTCATTATTAACTATTCTCGCAAAACCGCTCCACAGAATCGCTGTTAACCATTGGTCGTTGAGGAGGCGTATTCTCAAAGGACCCATATCTACTGCTGTGTTAATGGGGGCGTGGTTTGGTAATACGCCAATTTGGCCACTATTAGTGGATAAAATGATTTCTTTCACTTCACAATCCCAAATAATTCGCTTAGGAGTCAGTACATAAAGATTTAATTTCATTTCTTCGATTTGTTCTCCTCTTCTAAGGTTATAGCTTTCGTGCTAGCTTCATCGATGTTACCCACCAAATAAAAAGCCTGTTCAGGTAGGCCGTCTAATTCTCCGGAAAGGATTAGTTGAAATCCCCTAATAGTTTCCGCAAGAGCAACATACTTTCCTGGAGAACCAGTAAAAACTTCTGCCACAAAGAACGGTTGTGATAAGAAACGCTCAATTTTTCTTGCTCTTGCTACAGTTAAACGATCCTCTTCCGATAATTCATCCAAGCCAAGAATTGCGATAATGTCCTGAAGTTCTTTGTAACGTTGTAAAGTTTCCTTAACTCTTTGCGCAGTTTCATAATGTTCGTTGCCAACGATCCGAGGCTGTAACATAGTCGAGGTTGAATCTAAAGGATCTACTGCTGGATAAATACCCTTGGAAGCTAATCCTCTGGAAAGTACGGTAGTAGCATCCAAATGTGCAAATGTTGTGGCAGGGGCAGGGTCGGTCAAATCGTCTGCAGGTACATAAACTGCTTGAATCGAAGTTATAGATCCCTTTTTAGTAGAAGCAATTCTTTCTTGCAAAGAACCCATTTCTGTACTAAGAGTAGGTTGATAACCCACTGCGGAGGGCATTCTCCCTAATAAAGCGGATACCTCTGATCCTGCTTGAACAAAACGAAAGATATTATCGATAAATAAAAGCACGTCTTGCTTATTAACATCTCGGAAATATTCCGCCATAGTTAGGGCAGTTAAACCAACTCTCATACGAGCTCCCGGTGGTTCATTCATTTGGCCATAGACTAGAGCTACCTTTGATTCCTCAATATTTTTTTCATTAATTACTCCGGATTCCTTCATTTCCATATAAAGATCATTTCCTTCACGAGTCCGTTCCCCTACTCCACCGAATACGGATACGCCCCCATGAGCTTTAGCAATGTTATTGATTAATTCCATGATCAGTACTGTTTTACCTACTCCAGCCCCCCCAAATAGTCCTATTTTTCCTCCACGTCGATAAGGAGCTAAAAGATCGACGACCTTAATACCTGTTTCAAAGATGGATAATTTCGTATCTAACTCGATAAAGGCAGGCGCAGATCTATGAATAGGGAACGTTGCACTACTATCTACAGGACCCAAATTGTCAACAGGCTCCCCAAGAACGTTGAAAATTCGTCCGAGAGTAGCTCCACCGACCGGAACACTGAGAGGAGCTCCCGTGTCAATCACTTCCATTCCTCTCATCAACCCGTCCGTAGCACTCATAGCTACAGCTCTAACTCGATTATTTCCTAATAATTGTTGTACCTCACAAGTCACATTAATTTGCTTATCGGCAGTGTCTCTACTCTGGACTACCAAAGCGTTATAAATATAAGGTAACTTGCCTGGGGGAAAAGTGACATCCAGCACGGGTCCAATAATTTGATCGATACGACCTGTACTTTTTTCTTCAATTGTGGAAACCCCGGGAGGAGAAGTAGTAGGATTGGTTCTCATAATTATCACATAATTAAAAAAAAGGAATTTGTCGAAATTTTTCTTTTTTTATTGTTGAATAATGCCAAATCAAATCAAAAAAAATCCAAAAGTAAAAAGGAAATGAATTAGTTAATTCAATAAGAGAGAAAAGGGGACCAGGACTTGATTTCGTTGCCCAAGCGAATCCCATTCAATCGTTTACTCATGGAATGAGTCCATTGGAAAGTTCAATCAATCTTTTTTTTCATATACATTTTGCCTTTTGTGGAGGATCTGTGCCTACTCTACTTTCCTATCTAGGACTTCGATATACAAAATATATACTACTGTGAAGCATAGATTGCTGTCAACAAAGAATTTTATTAGTATTTAGTTAGGTATTTGCATTCAAAATAAGAAAAGAGAACTATTAAGAACTTGTAAAATAAGGATTAGGAATTAATTTGGGTTGCGCTATATCTATCAAAGAGTATACAATAATTATGGATTTGGTAAATCAAATCCATGGTTTAATAACGAACCGTGTTAACTTACCATAACAACAACTCAATTCCTATCGAATTCCTATATTGGAATTCCTATAGGATAGAACATACACAGGGTGTACGCATTATATATGAATGAAACATATTCATTAACCTAAGCATGCCCTCAATTTTCTTTAATGAGTTGATATTATATTAATTGAATATCCTTTTTGTTTTACGAGATTTTTGCTAAAGTTTCATTTACGCCTAATTAACATCGAGTAGACCCTGTTATTGTGAGAATTCTTAATTCAAGAGTTATAGGGAGGGACTTATGTCACCACAAACAGAAACTAAAGCAGGTGTTGGATTTCAAGCTGGTGTTAAAGATTATAAATTGACTTACTACACCCCAGAGTATGAAACTAAGGATACTGATATCTTGGCAGCATTCCGAGTAAGTCCTCAGCCTGGGGTTCCGCCCGAAGAAGCAGGGGCTGCAGTAGCTGCCGAATCTTCTACTGGTACATGGACAACTGTTTGGACTGATGGACTTACCAGTCTTGATCGTTACAAAGGACGATGCTATCACATCGAGCCTGTTGCTGGGGAAGACAACCAATGGATCTGTTATGTAGCTTATCCATTAGACCTATTTGAAGAGGGTTCCGTTACTAACATGTTTACTTCCATTGTAGGTAACGTATTTGGTTTCAAAGCCCTACGTGCTCTACGTTTGGAGGATCTACGAATTCCCCCTACTTATTCAAAAACTTTCCAAGGCCCGCCTCATGGTATCCAAGTTGAAAGAGATAAGTTGAACAAGTACGGTCGTCCTTTATTGGGATGTACTATTAAACCAAAATTGGGATTATCCGCAAAAAATTATGGTAGAGCGTGTTATGAGTGTCTACGTGGTGGACTTGATTTTACCAAAGATGATGAAAACGTAAACTCACAACCATTTATGCGCTGGAGAGACCGTTTTGTCTTTTGTGCCGAAGCTATTTATAAATCACAGGCCGAAACCGGTGAAATCAAGGGCATTACTTGAATGCGACTGCGGGTACATGTGAAGAAATGATTAAGAGAGCTGTATTTGCAAGAGAATTAGGGGTTCCTATTGTAATGCATGACTACTTAACTGGGGGATTCACCGCAAATACTACTTTGGCTCATTATTGCCGCGACAATGGCCTACTTCTTCACATTCACCGTGCAATGCATGCAGTTATTGATAGACAGAAAAATCATGGTATGCATTTCCGTGTATTAGCTAAAGCATTGCGTATGTCTGGGGGAGATCATATCCACTCCGGTACAGTAGTAGGTAAGTTAGAAGGGGAACGCGAAATGACTTTAGGTTTTGTTGATTTATTGCGCGATGATTTTATTGAAAAAGATCGTGCTCGCGGTATCTTTTTCACTCAGGACTGGGTATCCATGCCAGGTGTTATACCGGTAGCTTCAGGTGGTATTCATGTTTGGCATATGCCAGCTCTGACCGAAATCTTTGGGGACGATTCTGTATTACAATTTGGTGGAGGAACTTTAGGACATCCTTGGGGAAATGCACCTGGTGCAGCAGCTAATCGAGTGGCTTTAGAAGCCTGTGTACAAGCTCGTAACGAAGGGCGCGATCTTGCTCGCGAAGGTAATGAAATTATCCGAGCAGCTTGCAAATGGAGTCCTGAACTAGCCGCAGCTTGTGAAGTATGGAAGGCGATCAAATTCGAGTTCGAGCCGGTAGATACTATTGATTAACTAGATAAAACTAAAGATAAAGAAGGTATAAATAAAAAAGAAACGAAATAAAAAGAGAAAAAAATCAGTTATGAAATGCAGTAATTCTTCTTTATTCTTCTAATTGATTGCAATTAAACTCGGCTCAATCTTTTTTAGAAAAAAAAGATTGAGCCGAATAAAAATAGATCATGATATGATCATGAGACTTGACAAATTGAGATTCGTCTATTCTATATATCTAGAATATATATATTAAGGTATAATACAATAAAGAAATACAAATAAAATAATAAAATAATAAAATATAGTATTATCATATGATAATGATAATGGAATCAAATACGCAGTATTTACAGAAAAAAGTCTTCGTTTATTGGGAAAGAATCAATATACTTTTAATGTCGAATCGGATTCACTAAGACAGAAATAAAGCATTGGGTCGAACTCTTCTTTGGTGTTAAGGTGGTAGCTGTGAATAGCCATCGACTACCTGGAAAAGGTAGAAGAATAGGACCTATTCTGGGCCATACAATGCATTACAGACGTATGATCATTACCCTTCAACCGGGTTATTCTATTCCACTTCTAGATAGAGAAAAAAACTAAAGGAGAATGAATGAAAAAAGACATAGTTTGGAAGTTAGACCTTTTTATAGGACTCTCTTTCAATTTCAAAAAAGAGGACGTTTGAAACTTTTAACAGGCGTAATCGTGAGTCAACAAGTGACTCGAACTGTGTGTAAAAAAAAGAAGCATTTTTTTTTTTTCAAAATGCTAGAACTAGATAAGGAAGTTTTCTATAACCTTGAGAAAAAGGATAAAAAGGTAGTTTTTTTTTAGTTTATGACTCCGATCAAGAGCGAGAAATCCTTGATTTGGATTGGACATAGAACCTGGACCCATCGTAGAGACGTTTAGTTCAAAAGAAAGGATCGTATCCTGATGGTAAGAATTATACTTTCGTGGAAATACAGCGCTATAGACTTCAATGCGGTAGAGTAGACGTTTTGTTTCTAATTTTTCTGGACCAAACCTCCGCTCCGACCCAACGATACAATGAATTTTTTCTGTTCATATTCATAAATAAAAAAGATTCGGAATCGCAATGCTACTATATGCGTCCAGAGGAGTATTTGGAATAATATTCTTCTATAATCCATTATTGCGGGGGGTCTTTACTAACAGGGCTTCGCTGCACGGGACAGGTCTTCGTCGAAAAGCTAACTCCACCCGGCATTTCATACCCTTTCTTTGGGTGGTATATCGCCTTTTAAAGTCTAAGAGGGTAGTAGGGGATCTATAGTAGGTAAGATAATTTGCCCTTTGATTTTGATTGAATATACTATTTTTCCGCCTTTACCACGCATTATTGTATGCGCTTCTAGAGAAGTATGTATGCAGGAAGTAAATTCTAACCGCTTTCTTTTGAATCCAATTTCAAATTAGATTAGAAAGATAGAAAGGCCATGAGGATGGGAAAATCAAAATAAAATCTTTTTAATTAGTTCTCCTTTTTTGGAATTTTCTTATTATCCTTTCATTTTTTTTACAGAATATTTTTCAAACTAAAAATAAAAAATACAATACAATAGTCAATATTCCTTATAATAGATATACTTAATTATATCATAAGAATCTTAAGATATTTTTCGACTAGATAGAAATAGTAAATTTGAATTGAGACACCTATTCCATGACGGATTTAAACTTACCTTCTATTTTCGTGCCTTTAGTAGGCTTAGTATTTCCGGCAATTGCAATGACTTCTTTATTTCTTTATGTGCAAAAAAATAAGATTGTCTAGTATTTTTTAGTGTAAGTAATATAATATGGTAGGGTATGTGGCTTTTTCTACACACACTTTCTACACACAAATGAAAAACGGTTATGGATGCGGATATAGGCTACGAGCATAAATGCATGAATATGCAGAGCCAGGTATAGCGAGTTTTATTTTATTTATTTTAATTGAATCAACGAATATTTTTTGAATAGAAAGTCAATGTATCTAACCTATTATTTCACAGGAGTACTAGTTGCTGAAGGCGATTTCAGAATCAAAAAAAGTAAAGTCAAAATTATTTAGCTTATTCTCTCAATTTCAATCGACCGCTGCTGGATTTAGTATATCTAATATGAATTGGCGATCAGAACACATATGGGTAGAACTTCTAAAAGGTTCTCGAAAAAGGGGTAATTTTTTCTGGGCCTGTATTCTTTTTCTAGGTTCACTAGGATTCTTATCGGTTGGGATTTCCAGTTATCTTGGTAAGAATATTATATCTATACTTCCATCTCAAGAAATTCTTTTTTTTCCGCAGGGGGTCGTGATGTCTTTCTACGGAATCGCAGGCCTATTCATTAGCTCCTACTTGTGGTGTACTATTTTGTGGAATGTAGGTAGTGGTTATGACCGATTCGATAGAAAAGAGGGAATAGTGTGCATTTTTCGTTGGGGATTCCCTGGAATAAAACGTCGCGTCTTCCTTCGATTCCTTATGCGGGATATCCAATCAATTAGAATTCAGGTTAAAGAGGGTCTTTATCCTCGTCGTATTCTTTATATGGAAATCCGGGGCCAGGGGATCATTCCCTTGACTCGTACTGATGATAAATTTTTTACTCCACGAGAAATTGAACAAAAAGCTGCCGAATTGGCCTATTTCTTGCGCGTACCAATTGAAGTATTTTGAGGTATCTTTTTTGAACTGAGTTGAATGAAGAAAAGAAGAATTGGAAGAAGAAAAGTTTTCTCAACACAGGGAGGAAGTCCCTTCTAAATTGGATTTGTTATTGTAAGGGGATTTTTAAGTATTTATCTAAAGGAAGGAACAAACGAGGATAAGAGAAATTTGCTTTTAATTTTTTTTTATCCAAGTTAGATATATCGCATACTATTCTTCCTTTTTCATCCGAAAGGGCTTTTTTTTTATTCTATTTCACTATTTCATTCCATCTAGATCTAAGAAAGAACCCAATGCACTGAAATTCCACTAATAACTAATATACAAAAAAGAAGAATAGATACAGGGT
>NW_028259461.1:9079686-9103970 GCF_056163025.1 Triticum urartu | reverse complement strand
ACATACGTATTTCATATATGTATTTCATACATATGAATAGAGACCATTTGGACGAAAGTTCGAGTTTGCCAGGGGTACAAATGAAATGAAAATGAATTGATAAAACATTCCTACAAAAAAAATTCTGCCACTTATACTTTATGTTATGATATTCTAATCAGATTGGATGGCAAAGATTTCTCATTTTATCTCCTTTCTATGAATGTAATAAAGCCGTAATATAATATACTAGAAAGTTTGACTTTACTTCGATTTAGAATAGCGTGCTTACTTTAATTTCTCAAAATAATTTGAGGGTTCTTTTTTATTTCGGATCGGAGTAGTATAATTGCTAGAAAATTCAGTATTTCATTGTGGAATTCTAAAATAAAGTAAGTCCCTTTTTTAAGTACATGCCAATCTAGTTATCCACCTCTCCCCATATCCATGCTTTTCTTTTATCGTAATTTCACTTGGGTACGCCAAGATAGTCAGGTTATACTCTATATCAGAGCAAATTTCCTTTTTTTATTCAAGATATTTAATTTAATACTTTGAAAAATTAAAGCATGATTCCCCATAGAGATATGTACATAAAGGGGATCTTTGGATAATAATGCTGTTCGGACCTAAAGTTTACCTATACACGGATTAAGCATAAAGCCATAATATTTTATTATGCCATTGAAGGGGGGGGAGATAATACCGATTTAAGAGTAGTTCACTACTGCAATAAAAAAAAGAGAATTCTAGTTAACGGTTCCAATTTATTCTGAATTTTGCAGCCTGTGAATAGAAATCCACTTTTTCTTCTTTTTCATCTCAATAGAAAGAAATGGGAAGTTTTATTGTGTTAACAATGTATGTTTTAAGATAGAATCTATCGAGGAGAATAATAGAAACTGGATCAAAAAAAGCAGGAATAGATTTTTTGAAAAAGATTGGAAAAAAGTAAGTAGAATTATATTCAAAATAAAAGGGGCTTTTCGTAAGAAAACGTGGATGAATACTTGCTGTTTTCTAGATTTTTGATCGGATTTTTTGGCGGCATGGCCAAGCGGTAAGGCAGGGGACTGCAAATCCTTTATCCCCAGTTCAAATCTGGGTGCCGCCTGATCAATAAAATACTTAGGTTTTTTTTATAGTGCTGATCGAATTCGATAAATTTTTACTTCGCATAAGTTCGGGCAAGAGAGTAACTGGGCCTGCCGATACTGGGTTTAGAGAAACCATACCATAGTTCTATCCTCAAACTAGGGTTAGGGTTTGTTTTGACGGTAGTGGCCAAAATGGTTATCAATAGGGGTGAGGTAGTGTTTCCTTATTCTTTTATTATATGAATTTGAATTGGTTCTTAATTGAGATTCGATTTGATAATTTTAAAATACGAGGATAAGATGTCAGAAATCTTGGTATCCAAAGAAAGGTCCCTAAGGGGCATTCTTTTTTTTTTTTCAATCTAAGATTCAAGAAGGGACTCCACGAAAGAATATCAAGACTTACTAATTATTATACATTTTTTTATCGTACATCTTATGTTACCTACATACACTAAAGTAAGGACTACTTAATTCTAACGAGAATCAGATTAAATAGGTCGATCAAAAATCAATTTAGGAGTTGTATTATGGATAAAATCTCTTCATTCTTTCATAGAATGATACAAAGCAAGGCTGCAGGGTTTAGGTCAAAAATAAACATTAGGTAAGGTAGGTATCCAATAAATATTTATCTATCGATAATTTTATGGTATATTCGGGCGTCCTTTGCTTAAAAAAAAAAAAAAGAGTAACAAAAGGAATAAAAAATCTTCCTATTCCCGCTTCTTCTATTCAGGACATCATTCCCGTACTCTTTCTTTTTTAAGGAAAAAAGGGCTATAGTATCTCGTATTTTTAATGCTCTCTAATTCTACCAGAATTCCTATAAGAATTTGTTAGGAGTAAATTCCTTGAACTGATTGATCCATGGCCTTAGGGCGGAATCCCTTTTTGACTCTGTACCCTTGATTCCACTATGATTATTGATCAATAGTAGAATAATCCCTTCATAGAAATAGGAGACATAATTTAGATGGATATAGTAAGTCTCGCTTGGGCTGCTTTAATGGTAGTCTTTACATTTTCTCTTTCACTAGTAGTATGGGGAAGGAGTGGACTCTAGGGATACTACTAATTGATTAAGTAATCAAATTGTTGTATCAATTCTTTTCTTTAATGGATCATTTTGCATTAATCATTTTGTCAAACGTTATTCTTTAATCTTTTTCTTTAGTTTTGTTTCACTCCTGTAAGAAACTCTTGTATTGTAAGTTGTAATGTAAGAAAGAGCCATTATACCAATTCAGAATTTCTACTAGAAATGACGAATGGTTAAAAAAAGTTCTATACATAAGAAAATTAGACTTTCTTCCACGGAACTATTCACGGCATATCACACATTTTCCATTTCCTTTTACTTTTTACTATAGTCTATTCTTCATATTATTTTTCTTTCCTTCCATGGATTCTTTGGTCAAGAATTGTCTTAGATTTTTTTATTTTGACCTGATTGAAATTAAGTGGATGCAATGAAAAAAGAAATTGAATTAGACTACTTAACTATTTCAATCTACTAATCTATTCTATGTAGATTCAAAGATAATATAATAGAAAGAATCTAAAGTGTCGTAGAAAAAACTATATGTAGTTCTTTCTACCACACTTTAAGATTCCAACCAGATCCTTTCATTTAAGACTTGGATTTTTTTTATTTAATCCCTTTTTAATTTCTTCAATGATTAATTGGAATTCCAATTAATTATTTTGGCTGACTGTTTTTACATAAATAATAAGTAAAAAAGAAGTAGGAACTAGAATGAACAGTGCAGTAGCAATAAATGCGAGAATATTGACTTCCATAACCTCTTTATTTTTTATTTTCACAATAACTCGGGATGTAATCCCATGGAGAGGAAAAAGGGGTATCTTGTAAATTCAAGGGTAGGGCTTGCATTCTGATAATACTGAATCAATTCAATATTATGAATATCGGATCTATCAAATCAATTCATGGATGAGAGTTATATTTCACGGATGAGAGTTATATAGTATAACATAGGAAGATCCTCTATCCACACTAAGACCAAAATGGGTTTTTTGATTGGATTAGGAATTCCCTCTTTTTTAATCCTTTTCTACTTTTTCTTTTCTATATCTCTAACCCACGAGCTTTCTTAATCTTATACTTTCTTAATCTTATACAATTTCCCTTCCTTTTTCTTATAGTTATACATACAATTATGTATGTATTATATGACCAACTTTCACTTTCTATGGGTCACATAGACATCCAAATAAGCAGTAGAAGTGAGATGGGGAAAAGAGGTCTGAAATAAAAAGGGAATACGATTTATGTATGGATTCCGGTAAAATACCGGTACTCTATTCCATAAGAGTGGAATAGGAAATTAAGATGAGGATGGTATCATCATAAAGAAAGATAGAGTAATATAATATCCTAAATTCTACTAATCCACATATCGTATGTGTGTCTTTCTTTATCGATTGGGAGTAGTGAAAAAAAAATTCCTATATGCCCTCCCTCCCTCTTTAATGAGAGATGCAAAATAAAAAAGTGAAGTAAGGGTGCCCTGTGGGTATTTGATCTTGCTCCCTGCCCCTTTTTTTCATGGAAAAAGGAAATATCAATTTCTCCATTCATTGAACCCTAGTTCGGGACTGACGGGGCTCGAACCCGCAGCTTCCGCCTTGACAGGGCGGTGCTCTGACCAATTGAACTACAATCCCCGCGGGGTGTATGGCATACCCATTCTTAAATAGAACCATAAGAAGATTCGATTCGTCTTTCGTACTCTAAGAAATAGACGAATCATATACTACATACCCACATATTATATTATACGTGGGTATAGTGAGAGTGACATAACTAGTATGTCGTGATTTTTTATCACTAAAAATGGATAATAATCCAGCCTTCAATAAGAAAAACTCTTTTGTTTGTAAGAAAGGAATGAGAGAGATATGGATTAGAAAAAAAAATTTCCCTTTTTTCTTTATCTTTTATTTCTATAGATCAGACATTTTATTTTATGGAAGAAAAACAAAAGGATTTAGTTCATACTCACGAAGCCCTAGATTTTTGGTTTGGGCCGAGCTGGATTTGAACCAGCGTAGACATTGTCAACGAATTTACAGTCCGTCCCCATTAACCACTCGGGCATCGACCCAGGAAGAATTTATTCTAGGGTTTTTGCTAATCTATGATTAACCTCCTTTCATAATACTCCCTACCCCCAGGGGAAGTCGAATCCCCGCTGCCTCCTTGAAAGAGAGATGTCCTGAACCACTAGACGATAGGGGCATCACTAGACGATAGGGCCATATACAACCGCTCGTGATTATACTATAATCATAGTATGAGCAGTTTTTTGGAATTGTCAATATACTCGAAAAGTATAAATAGATCCAAAGCAAAGAGTTTTTCCAACTTTTCTGTTATGTTTTCATCTAGGATTTTTTTTAGTTGATCGTTATAGATTAATTCTCCGTGCTTCATTTAGTGTTCATACCAAAAATGCATCCATCCCGCACTAAGTCATAAAATTCTCTAAAAATATAGAGAAAGTTTCAAAAACAAAGAAAAAAAGTGAATCAATTTAGTAGAAAAGTACTCTATCAGATTCGAACCAACGACTTACGTCTTAGCACGAGATTACTCTACCACTAATTTAAAAAGCCCTTTATCGGATTTGAACCGATGACTTATGCCTTACCATGGCATTACTCTACCACTGAGTTAAAAGGGCTTTTTATTTAATTCAAAAATTAGCCACTTGGATTTCCCATTATGGGTCTACTGCATAATGTACATATTATATATATAATATATAGAGATAGAGAGAGAGACATTATGTAGAGATTGTATATGTATATATCGATATCTTGAGAGCTCAAAATAAAATTAATAAAAAAAAACATACCCTACATAACATATCCAACTCTTCTTGGTTCAGGGTTTTCCGTTTCCGAAGACTAGTAAAATAGGCGGATTCTGGAACCCCAAGGATTCAACGGTATATGGATATGGAAAATATAAGATTTCCGATCCTAGCGGGAAAAGGCGGGGAACAGATACCCAATAGGATATAGGATCCTTGGGAGGAACTTTTGGTAATGGCCTTGATCCTCTATGCTATTTTTTATGTGTTCTTAGTTCTATTGAACTTTTTGCATTCTTTTAAACAAGAATCTAATAAACTAGAATTGAGTCAGTGGAAAAAAGGAGAGAGAGGAAAGTGTTAAATGGAGAGAGTCGACTAATCAGAGACTTTTAGGATCTTCTTTACATCAGGTAAATCTGTCGGCCCTGTCCGTTTTTTTCTTTAAGTTACGACTCTTTGCTGCTTACTTCTATCAAGCCATAGGGAAAGTCTATGATGAATTTGGAAAACTCATCTCACTCTTACTCTATGGGCTCGGACTTAATGGGGAAGAAAACATCTTCCATAATTTCTTTTTTGTTCAATTCTGGACAAAAAAGAAAAGGAAAAAAGGAATTTATAGGGACAGTGTTACCCCCTATATCCCCTAGTTTATATTGTAGGAATAATAAAACAATTTAGCAGTCTGACACACTTACGTCCTTGCAAAGTAAATAATTATTATTGTAGTCGTAACCGTAGAATAGGATCCTAATCAAAATAAATACATTTGGTTCAGGCGCTATTAGCATGGTAAGAAAAGATTTTTTTTACAGACCAGAGGGGCTATCTAAATCCTAAAGTAAAGGCGAGCGATCGAAGTAGAAGTACCAACGGCTCAGTGTCATGAACCTTCTCCATCTGATTCAATAAGGGGGAATTAGCCTTCTTGTCAAATGGCTATCCTTGACAAAGGGTACCATTTATACCATAATCTACAATGTAGCGGGTATAGTTTAGTGGTAAAAGTGTGATTCGTTCTATTAATAACTGAATTTGAAATGATATACTTAAGGCATCCTTAAGTTTTTTATTTTTATATTCCGATGAAAACTTTAGTTCTTATAAAGGATTAAATCCTTTTCCTCTCAATAGCATATTGAGGAAGAATATACATTCTGGCGATTTGTATCCAAAGACTAATTTAAATTGCATCCAAAATAAAAATAGGATTATGAGTACAGAGTCGCGAAGCATAATTTTGCATTGGATTAAGTATTCCAATTTTGAAAATATGAGTAAAGGATCTATGGATGAAGATACAAAAAAGTTGATTTCCAATCGTAACTAAATCTTCTTAAAATAAGGAATAAGGAAGCCAAATAGCTAAAAAACGATAGTTTTGGTTTACTAGAACCATCCGCATATTGTTTCAGCTCGGTGGAAACCCAATTCTTTTCCTCAGGATCTCTTGAATGAAATTAGGGAACGAAGTAAGTAGATTAGATGAATTTAGATAGAATTTCTATCTCCTACTCTATAAGGATCATCTAGAAAGCGGAGAGCTTTGGTTCCATTCAAATAGAAAAGCTGACATAGATGTTAAGTGGTGAGAATATCCATAAAGGAGCCGAATGAAATCAAAATTTCATGTTCGGTTTTGAATTAGAGACGTTAAAAATAATCAACCAACGTCGACTATAACCCCTAGCCTTCCAAGCTAACGATGCGGGTTCGATTCCCGCTACCCGCTCCATTCTGTATAAAAGGAGTATTCTATTTGTCTAGACATGTTAGAGGCTTGTATTCAAGCCTTTTTTGTCCACCAGTTTCTGGTACTCCAGAGCGGAGTAGAGCAGTTTGGTAGCTCACGAGGCTCATAACCTTGAGGTCACGGGTTCGATTCCCGTCTCCGCACTTAGCAGTCTGTATAAAAGGACTATTCTATTTCTCTAGATATGTATGGTAGAGGGGCGTATCCAACCCTTTTTTATTCATTAGTTCCCGGCCCTAGAGGGCAAAATTGAGCAGTTTGCGAAGTCACTTGCCTTCAAAAAAAGAAGGCGCAAGGCCTCTCCCTACCCTGCAGAAAATAAAAATGAAACGAAAGGGACAGTCTACCTCTCCCTTCCCTTTAAAAAAAGTTTGCCCGTTGTTTGTCTCAGTTAATACCCAATTTTTGGAGCTCTGTTGGCGAGTTCTATTTCTGCCTCTGGAGCGCCCTCTTTTTTTGAGTGGGATGCAAAGGAAGGGTAAGATAGTAAGGGATACGGCACTAGACTAACACCTAATTAATACTTAATTTAATATAAGTAGTTAAACAGTTAACTAGACTAAACTTTTTATCATAGTACTTTGATAAATTAAGCGGGCGAGCGGCGGGAATCGAACCCGTATCTTCTCCTTGGCAAGGAGATATTTTACCATTGAACTACGCTCGCTACGGTATATATTTTATAGCGTATATCCGCCTGGGTCGACCTTCTATGTCTGGGTCGACCGTTTCATTTCATTTTCTATTATATTAGAGTTTTCCTTTTTTTATTATCTGTCAATGAATATTCTAATGGGAATGGAATTTCATAATACTGAAAGAGAAGAGCTAGCAATTCGGAACGCAAATTGCGTTTTAATACGTCTCACTATTCTAATTTTTTAGAAGAAATGGCCTTTATTATTTCTTTTTTATGGGGTTAATAAATATTAACCAAATTTCATTTAAGAAATGAGAGAATTCAGAATAGCTACGAGAAAGACTAGTCCAATCCATAATGATGTACCGGAAAATACAACATTTTTATTATTTGACCAACCATCAGGAGAAGCAAATACAAGGGGTACACTAATTACTAAGACTGAGGAAGTCGCAATTAATGCAAAAACAGCTAATTGGAAAGCAATAGTCATATTTCTAATCCTCCAAGCTACCATCAAATAAAGTTGACTACATATTTGATCCCTCACTTAAACCAAAATTGTAAAAAAATACAAGAAGTAGGAGGGGTTTAATCATGAATCCATTGATTCTTCTCTTTAATTCAAATTTATTACTTAAACCGCTTTTTTATTTGGATATGGGGGTGAGAAGAGATTATTTACTCTTTATTTCACAAGCGGGTATAGCGGATCCTGTATCCGTGTATACAGTATACAGAGATATATCGAAAAGGAACTTGTATCTGATATCTTTCTAGAGGCTAATAAATCTTTTTATTTTTTATATGGCTATGTTCTATTTGTAGGAGTAAAATAAGGATTAGGCTGTGGAGAGATGGCTGAGTGGTTGATAGCTCCGGTCTTGAAAACCGGTATAGTTCTAGGAACTATCGAGGGTTCGAATCCCTCTCTCTCCTTTTGCTTATTGAATACGTTTGTTTCTTTCATTTTTATTTATTTTTTTTTTCTGTCCCTTATCTTTCTTTCATAAAAAGGAATGAATGGCTCGGCTAGATGGAATAACCGAGCCAGAACAGAAAAAAAGTAGAACAGGTATAAATAAGAAAATCTTAGTTAAGAGGGTTCATGTAAAGAACAGGTTCCAAATCACGATCGATTCCCTTTTCAAAACCTGCTGCAGCAGCTCGGGCTCTTCCTGCATGCCATAAATGGCCCACAAAAAAGAAGAATCCTAGAACAAAATGAGAAGTTGATAACCAACTTCTAGGAGAGACATAATTAACTGCATTGATCTCGGTAGCTACGCCACCCACGGAATTTAAAGAGCCTAAAGGAGCGTGGGTCATATATTCTGCTGAGCGTCGTTCTTGCCAAGGTTGTATGTCTTTTTTCAACCTACTCAAGTCCAAACCGTTGGGGCCCCTTAGAGGTTCTAACCATGGAGCACGAAGGTCCCAAAAACGCATAGTTTCCCCTCCAAAGATAACCTCCCCAGTTGGGGAACGCATTAGATATTTACCTAAACCTGTGGGTCCTTGAGCGGATCCCACATTAGCTCCAAGACGCTGGTCTCTAACTAGAAAAGTAAATGCTTGAGCTTGAGAAGCTTCTGGCCCGGTGGGTCCATAAAACTCACTCGGATAAGCTGTATTATTGAACCATACAAAACAACAAGCGATAAAACCAAAGACAGATAAAGCAGCTAAACTATAAGACAAGTAAGCTTCTCCAGACCATACAAATGCACGGCGAGCCCATGCGAAGGGTTTGGTTAAAATATGCCAAATTCCGCCAAATACACAAATAAAACCCAACCATACATGCCCACCAATTATATCTTCTAAATCATCTACACTAACAATCCACCCTTCTCCACCAAAAGGAGATTTTAGTAAATAACCAAATATAACACTGGGACTAAGGGTCAAATTGGTAATTTTTCTTACATCTCCCCCCCCAGGGGCCCAGGTATCATATACACCGCCAAAATAAAGAGCCTTGAGTACTAGAAGAAAAGCACCTAGACCTAACAAAATTAAGTGAATACCCAAAATTGTAGTCATTTTATTTCTATCTTTCCAGACATAACCAAAGAATGGAAAAGATTCCTCAAGAGTCTCGGGTCCCAGAAGCGCGTGATAAATGCCACCGAAGCCTAAGACTGCGGAGGAAATTAGGTGAAGTACGCCAGATACAAAGTACGGAAAAGTATCTAGAACTTCCCCCCCTGGCCCTACTCCCCAACCTAGAGTAGCTAAGTGTGGAAGTAAAATCAACCCTTGTTCATACATGGGCTTTTCTGGTACGAAATGGGCCACTTCAAATAGGTTCATTGCTCCGGCCCAGAATACGATTAATCCGGCATGAGCTACATGAGCTCCAAGCAGTTTACCGGACAAATTGATAAGTCTGGCATTCCCAGCCCACCAAGCAAAGCCGGTGGTTTCTTGGTCACGACCAGCTAAAACGAAAGTTCCATTAAAGAGCGTTTCCACGTGGTAGAACCTCCTCAGGGAATATAAGATTTTCATGAGGCTGATCCTGAGCTGCCATCCACGCACGAATACCCTCGTTTAAAAGAATATTTTTGGTGTAGAAAGTCTCAAATTCAGGATCTTCCGCTGCACGGATTTCCTGGGAAACAAAGTCATAGGCACGTAAGTTCAGAGCCAAGCCAACTACGCCAATAGCACTCATCCATAAACCGGTGACGGGTACAAATAGCATAAAGAAATGTAACCAACGTTTATTGGAAAAAGCAACACCAAAGATTTGGGACCAAAAGCGGTTAGCAGTGACCATTGAATAAGTTTCTTCAGCTTGAGTTGGGTTAAAAGCACGGAAGGTATTTGCACCATCACCGTCCTCAAATAGAGTGTTTTCTACGGTCGCTCCATGAATAGCGCATAGCAGAGCCGCACCTAATACTCCGGCAACTCCCATCATATGAAATGGGTTCAACGTCCAATTATGAAATCCTTGGAAGAAAAGGATGAATCGAAATATCGCTGCTACGCCAAAACTCGGCGCAAAGAACCAACCAGATTGCCCCAGTGGATAAATAAGGAATACAGAAACAAAAACAGCAATTGGACCAGAGAATGAGATTGCATTATAAGGCCGCAATTGAACAGACCGAGCAAGTTCAAATTGGCGTAACATGAAACCTATTAGTGCAAAAGCCCCGTGGAGAGCTACAAAAGTCCATAGACCGCCTAATTGACACCAACGAGTAAAATCTCCTTGTGCTTCGGGCCCCCATAGTAGCAACAAAGAGTGTGCTAAACTATTGGCAGGGGTAGAAACTGCTGCGGTTAAGAAATTACAACCTTCCAAATAGGAACTAGCCAATCCATGGGTATACCAAGAAGTTACAAAAGTTGTCCCTGTAAACCAACCCCCTAAAGCGAAATAAGCACAAGGAAAGAGCAATAGGCCAGACCATCCTACAAAAACGAAACGGTCCCTTCGTAACCAGTCATCCATAGTATCAAATAGATCATTTTCTTCTTTAGGAATTCTACCAAGGGCTATAGTCATAGTGATCCTCCTATTCAATTACTTCAACCATTTCCGAGCACCTCATATCACTTTCCAAGGCATATGATAGTTTTATTATCTGTGGACGATTTCTTTCTCGTTCAATGCCCTTTTTCAATGGTCTCGAAGAGAGAAATTTCCCATTTTTATCTATGGAGTCACAGTCACAACCGAGGTCGTGGTAAATCCATGAATTTGATTCGATTTGTTTTTCTTATACTATTTATTTGTTTTTCTTATACTATAGAAATAGAAATAAATTGTTTTTCTTATACTATAGAAAGAAATAAACCTTTGAATTCAGCATTATTCCAAGACTCCTATTTCAAAGTCTATCTTTTAAGGGAAAAATGCAAATAAAAGTAACCCTTCTTTTCCCATTCCCTCTCTATTGCATGGGTGGAAGAACTAAAATAATAGAGGATTCTGAAAAAAAAAAATGGACCTTCGAAATCCAATTTTATGTGTAGCGCAAAGGAGTTGCGATTTCTTCTTATTCCTATAGAACATCTAGTAACAAGAATATGAAATCGTAAATAGCGAAAAATTCTTGTCTTGCGCGGTCTAAGTCTAAGGAAATAAAAAAAATTCGCTTATACAATTTCATCTACATCGAATTTATATATCAGAATAGCGGATAGAGGCATCATTAAAGGAGTCAGGTCTACTTACTTTATGCTTCTTTCCAATTTTATGGTGGATTTGATAAGAACCCTTTTTGCTTTCTTGATAAATAATCGACAAAAAAAGCGTTTTTTTTATATAACCTGCTTGTTTTATTATAATTATAACAAGTCCTATATGGAAATGCCCGCTAAAGAGAAAATCTATTTGATTGTCTCTCGGCCAATATCGATTTTTAGAAAGAAAAAACAAGAATTTTCTTCTTTTTTTATTAACATTAAGAAAAAAGAATATAATTAAAATGGAATTGGCAATATAATTTTTATAGACTTTTGAAAGAAAAAAAAGGGGTTTTTTGCAACCGTTATTTCTTATTTCTTGCCTATATCATATCACGGAAACCTTTCGCTTTGGAACGTGGAGAGATGGCTGAGTGGACTAAAGCGGCGGATTGCTAATCCGTTGTACAATTTTTTTGTACCGAGGGTTCGAATCCCTCTCTTTCCGCTCCCTTGGATCATTTGGGACTTTCGAATTGGAAAGAATTCTGACCCCCGGATTTTCTCATAGATAAATGTACGAAACAAATCCAATAAGAAAAAAAAAAACTGAATTTTTACTCCTCGCGTCCAGGATTCCGTCCTGGGTCATTAGATAAGAATCCAAAGATAAAGAGTGAAACAAAGAATATCACTACTGTATAAACAAAAAGTTTGAGAGTAAGCATTACATAATCTCCAAGATTTTTTTTTAAGGAATAGATTACCAGTTTTTCCTTACCACACGGATCCACTAGGATGGTTTTTTTTTATACCTAAAAATGCAAAAAAGAATTCTTGAAAAAAATTGCAAGAATTCTTTTATAATAAGCACTCTTATCAATAGCAAAAATAGGGTTAGGTGGTTAGGTATTGTGTAGGTACCTTTAGGTACCTGCTCAACCTAGGTGCAGGGGAGTAGAAAGGCTGATCCAAATTTATTGCTGTAGCTACCCATTCAATGTAGAAGAATTTAAATTTTAGAATCGAAGGTTCATAATATAAAAATATAAAACTTCTCGGCTTTTACCCATTTTAAAATTTTTTTGGAATGAACACATCATTCAATTTGGCATACAGAGTACTAAAGATTTCATCGAAAACTTACAGCAGCTTGCCAAACAAAGGCTAATAGAAAAAAGAATAGAGGTATAACAGGCATAATATCCACGATTGGATTGAAAATAGCATAAGCTTCGGGTAATTTGGCAAAGAAAAAACTAGTAGGATAAAGAACAGAATTAAAACAGATACAGGTTAAACTAAGTATATTAGGCATAACAAGCATTTCATTCTTGTAGAGTAAATAATTGGATTTTTCTTGAGTTATTTTTTTAAGGGAAAGAAGGAAAAGGCAGATTCAAAATCTTTTTTCTTCGGACTTTCCCAAACACAAAATACCTCCTTGTATTCGCACTCTCAAATGAGAGTGGAATAAATTCGACTTTCATATAATATCTTAATAGAATTCCATGTAATGATCAATGCATTTTTTTGATTCTATATTATCCGCATGTGTAGAATACTAGCAAGAGAATATCCCTCCTTTTTTATGTAATTGAAATGGTATTGACGAATAACAAATAAACATACTAGTGTTTATTAGTGTCGCATAAAACCCGAAATGGGGCGTGGCCAAGTGGTAAGGCAGCGGGTTTTGGTCCCGTTACTCGGAGGTTCGAATCCTTCCGTCCCAGATTGTTTCTGATGAAACAAACGGTGAAATCATATAGTATTCCGTACGAGACAAAAGTTTATTAAAGAGAATAATGATATCTTATTCTTTCTCAGAAAACATAATAAAGTCTTAAGTCCAGTCAAATTGACTATCTTTATTTTCATGAAAAAATGGGATCTATCAAGCACATTCAGGATATGCCTCTACTATAAAATCACTTAGTCATATTTTTTTCTTCCTTTTGGTATTCGAGTTGAAGAAGTACGAGAATTCTATAACTACCAAAAACTTTCAATCTTTTCATTGGAATAGTTTATTTCAGTTATTATAGTTAATTGTTTTTGGTACTGAAAAAATATATTACTACTAGAATTCTAATTCTAGTAATTAAATTAATTAAACTTTTTTGGAGGTTGATAGTTTATTTATTGAGGAAGAGTCAATCCTTCTTTTCTCACTTCAAGATTGATCATCTCGAGCCATCCGTTGAGGGTGGAAATTTAAGAATAAATAAGTTTTAAGCAAACTTGTTTAGTCGTCTTTTTCAAACTATGTTTCATTCATATGATAGAATTTTAATATGGGTTTAAATAAATTGGATCTTGGCGGAGGCTTCCCGGATAAATACTTACTTTCTTTTATCCATATTGCTCCATAGATAGCAAGTTTTAATTAGTATAAAAAAACTAAACCAATGACTATTCATGATTCCATCCATATTGGATCAATTCTCTATACCACTTTGCAATGAAAAGAGGAATGTTTGTTATGGTAAAACTTCGTTTAAAACGATGTGGTAGAAAGCAACGTGCGACTTGAAGGACATGATCGATTGTGGATTTTGCTATCCATCATTTTCCATAGTAATGAAAATGCTCTTGGCTCGACATAGCCTGTTCTATTCGTTCCGAACCAAATTTGCGCTGGGTTTAAGTAACATAGTACACGATGGAGCTCGAGAGGACAGAATTTTTTTTATCAAGGGAAAGAATCTAGGGTTAGTGAAAACTAATAAATTAGGCCAACTTTGTCAGTCTATCCTTAATATAGAAATAAATCGAAAGGTTAAAATAAGAAGAAAGTCCAATAAAAGTATATCAGAATCAATCCCTCTTATTAGATTTCTATAGAAGAGATAAATGCTTTATCGAAGGAAATAAGAAAAAAGGGTATGTTGCTACTCTTTTGAAAGAAAAAAATAGGAATTCCCGAAGTAATGTCTAAACCCAAGGATTTCACAAATCAAAGATAAAGGATTCCAGAACAAGTAAACACAATTTTCAATTGTCTCAACAACAGAGTTGGATTAGAATAAGGAATAAAAGTCAATTCGTTCGAAATGAGACAAAGAAAAGAGTTTAAAGACGACTCAAAAATTTTGGAAGGATTTTGCCTTCGAAGTTTGTCAGGCAAAATTAGCCCACTTGAGTCATGAGTATAAATGAAATTTGTTTTTTCTGTAAGGAAATTAATGCACGTCATAGTCTAATTTCTATTATTATCGACAGAAATTCGAATCATTTTCTCGAGCCGTATGAGGAGAAAACCTCATATACGTTTCTAGGGGGGGGCGTTGTTTATCTACATCTATCCCAATAAGCTGTCTATCGAATCGTTGCAATTGATGTTCGATCTCGAAGAGAAGGAAGAGATCTTCAAAAAGTAGGTTTTTATGATCCGATAAAGAATCAAACTTGTTTAAATGTTCCAGCTATTCTCTATTTCCTTGAAAAGGGTGCTCAACCAACAAGAACTGTTTATGATATTTTAAGGAAGGCAGAATTCTTTAAAGAAAAAGAAAGAACTTTGAGTTAATTGAAGAACTAAATGAATCAAAAAATAGGATAGGAGAAGATTATTAGTATTCCTAGTTGTCTAATTATTTAGACACAATTTACCTCTTTTTTAATCCTATTTGGATTTATATTATATCGTGCCAATCCAACATAAGCCCCTATTTTATTTACTTTTTCTATCTAATTTGTTTTCTTACCATTGTATTTCCATTGACAAAGGTCTATTGAACAAATAGAATTTGTAGATAGATGGGTCTCTTTATCCTCACTCCATATTCAATTTTTCCGCCTACACTTCGCTCAAATGATAAGGGTGTTCCTCTTGCATGTATTCTCATACAATATAATATATATTTTTTATAATATATATTTTTTGTTAATAAAAATCGCTAAAAATAAGGAGAATTTGGCCATCGTGATTAGGGTCGCTCTTTTTTTAACTTTACTTTAGTGGAATTTCACCGGACCTGTTCGTTTTGGCATTTGAGTGTTTTTCATGGTCGATAAAAAAAATCTTTTGATGTCTTGCTAGTTCAATGTTTTGACAGAAGCGCGCGGTGTAATTCCATTGATTTTTGGATTTCGATCGTATCTAAGATCCTTTTTTTATCTGGGTTGCTAACTCAATGGTAGAGTACTCGGCTTTTAAGTGCGACTATGATCTTTTACACATTTGGATGAAACAACAAATTCGTCCAGACTCTTGGTAGAGTCTAGAAGACCACGACTGATCCTCAAAGGTAATGAATGGAAAAAATAGCATGTCGTAATAAAATCAATCTTTTTTGAATGGAATCCAAAATTACGATTTTCTGGGTCTAATGAATAAATGGATAGAGCCTGGCTCCAATTCTGGTAAAATAAAAAGCAACGAGCTGAACTTCCTAATTGGAATGATTCCCCGCTCTAATTAGACGTTAAAAATAGATTAGTGCCGGATGCGGGGAAAGGTTGGGTTTTCCTATGAGTGGACCCTTTATTTTTTCTTTTTTTTTTAGAAATCCTAATTATTCTTGATTATGGATTGAATAAGGGATGTTATGGATTGAATGTGTAAAAGAAGCAGTATATTGATAAAGAGGCTGTATTCCAAAGTCAAAAGAGCGATTGGCCTGCAAAAATAAAAAACTTGTTCTGTTCTTTTTTTTTAATTAGAACAAACATAAACTAATTGGGTAGAAAAGGAGCAGAAAAAGATCTGTGGATTAGACTCCCTTTCTTTCCAGGGTTTGTATTAAAAATGCAACACCCTGTTCTGACCATATTGCACTATGTATCATCATTCGATAAACCGAGAAATGCTTCTTCTCTCTGATTCAAGTAGAAATACAAATGGAAAAATTCGAAGGGTATTCAGAAAAACATAAATCTCGTCAACAATACTTTGTCTACCCACTTCTCTTTCAGGAATATATTTATGCATTTGCCCACCATTATGGATTAAATGGTTCTGAACCTGTGGAAATAGTTGTTAGTTGTAATAACAAGAAATTTAGTTCACTACTTGTGAAACGTTTAATTATTCGAATGTATCAGCAGAATTTTTTGGATAACTCGGTTAATCATCCTAACCAAGATCGATTATTGGATTACAAAAATTATTTTTATTCTGAGTTTTATTCTCAGATTCTATCTGAAGGTTTGCGATCGTTGTGGAAATCCCATTCTCGCTACGGGAATTTTTTTGTCTGAAAGAAAAAGAAATACCAAAGTTTCAGAATTTACGCTCTATTCATTCAATATTTCCCTTTTTAGAAGACAAATTTTTGCATTTGGATTATCTATCACATATAGAAATACCCTATCCTATCCATTTGGAAATCCTGGTTCAACTCCTTCAATACCGTATCCAAGATGTTCCATCTTTGCATTTATTGCGATTCTTTCTCAACTATTATTCGAATTGGAATAGTTTTATTACTTCAATGAAATCCATTTTTTTTTTTCAAAAAGAAAATAAAAGACTATTTCAATTCCTATATAACTCTTATGTATCAGAATATGAATTTTTTTTGTTGTTTCTTCGTAAACAATCTTCTTGCTTACCATTAGCATCTTCTGGAACTTTTCTGGAACGAATCCACTTTTCTAGGAAGATGGAACATTTTGGGATAATGTACCCTGGTTTTTCTCGGAAAACCCTATGGTTCTTTATGGATCCTCTTATGCATTATGTTCGATATCAAGGAAAGGCAATTCTTGCATCAAAAGGCACTTTTTTTTTGAAGAAGAAATGGAAATGCTACCTTATCAATTTCTGGCAATATTATTTCTGTTTTTGGACTCAGCCGCGAAGAATCCATATAAACCAATTAGCAAACTCTTGCTTCGATTTTATGGGGTACCTTTCAAGTGTACAAAAAAGTTCTTTGTTAGTAAGGAATCAAATGCTGGAGAATTCATTTCTAATAGATACTCGAATGAAAAAATTCGATACCATAGTCCCCGCTACTCTCCTCATAGGATACTTATCAAAAGCTCAATTTTGTACTGGATCGGGGCATCCTATTAGTAAACCCATTTGGACAGATTTATCAGATTGGGATATTCTTGATCGATTTGGTCGGATATGTAGAAATCTTTTTCATTATCATAGTGGATCTTCGAAAAAACGGACTTTGTATCGACTAAAGTATATACTTCGACTTTCATGTGCTAGAACTTTAGCTCGTAAACATAAAAGCACGGTACGAACTTTTATGCAACGATTGGGTTCGGCATTTTTAGAAGAATTTTTTATGGAAGAAGAGCAAGTTTTTTCTTTGATGTTCACCAAAACAACTCTTTTTTCTTTCTGTGGATCACACACTGAGCGTATTTGGTATTTGGATATTATACGTATCAATGACCTGGTCAACCCTCTTAATTAATCATTAGACGAAATTAAGAAACAGGAAAGGGTTGATAAATGATCAAGAAAAAACTTTTCTATTTTTCATTCTGAAATGTTCTTTTTATTATAATAAAGAGTAGGTGAATCAACTTACTAATTAAAAAAATTAGTAGAACTTCCTCTTTGGAATAGAAATTGGCTATTTCTACATAGGGAAAGTCGTGTGCAATGAAAAATGCAAGCACGATTTGGGGAGGGATTTTTCTCTATTGTAACAAGGAAGAATTATCTACTCCATCCGACTAGTTCCGGGTTCGAGTCCCGGGCAACCCATATAGAAAAGACCCATCAAAGTTTTTCACTTTGACTCACTTCATTTACAAATACAAAATTATTGGTTTGGTTAATTTAGTTATATGGATAGCTAATCTTTGGGCTGACTTGGTTGACATTGGTATATAGTCTATGTTATACTGTTAAATAACAAGCCTTCTATTATCTATATTCTAGTTAATACGTGTGCTTGGGAGTCCTTGCAATTTGAATAAACCAAGATCTTACCATGACTGCAATTTTAGAGAGACGCGAAAGTACAAGCCTGTGGGGTCGCTTCTGCAACTGGATAACTAGCACTGAAAATCGTCTTTACATCGGATGGTTCGGTGTTTTGATGATCCCTACCTTATTGACCGCAACTTCTGTATTTATTATCGCCTTCATCGCTGCCCCTCCAGTAGATATTGATGGTATTCGTGAGCCTGTTTCTGGTTCTTTACTTTATGGAAACAATATTATCTCTGGTGCTATTATCCCTACTTCTGCGGCGATCGGATTGCACTTTTACCCAATTTGGGAAGCTGCATCTGTTGATGAGTGGTTATACAATGGTGGTCCTTATGAGCTAATTGTTCTACACTTCTTACTTGGTGTAGCTTGTTATATGGGTCGTGAGTGGGAACTTAGTTTCCGTCTGGGTATGCGTCCTTGGATTGCTGTTGCATATTCAGCTCCTGTTGCAGCTGCTACTGCTGTTTTCTTGATTTACCCTATTGGTCAAGGAAGCTTTTCTGATGGTATGCCTTTAGGAATCTCTGGTACTTTCAACTTTATGATTGTATTCCAGGCAGAGCACAACATCCTTATGCATCCATTCCACATGTTAGGTGTAGCTGGTGTATTCGGCGGTTCCCTATTCAGTGCTATGCATGGTTCCTTGGTAACCTCTAGTTTGATCAGGGAAACTACTGAAAATGAATCCGCTAATGAGGGTTACAAATTTGGTCAAGAGGAAGAAACTTATAATATTGTGGCTGCTCATGGTTATTTTGGCCGATTAATCTTCCAATATGCTAGTTTCAACAACTCTCGTTCTTTACACTTCTTCTTGGCTGCTTGGCCTGTAGTAGGAATCTGGTTCACTGCTTTAGGTATTAGTACTATGGCTTTCAACCTAAATGGTTTCAATTTCAACCAATCTGTAGTTGATAGTCAAGGTCGCGTTATTAATACTTGGGCTGATATCATCAACCGTGCTAACCTTGGTATGGAAGTAATGCACGAACGTAATGCTCACAACTTCCCTCTAGACTTAGCTGCTGTTGAAGTTCCATCTATTAATGGATAAGGTTTTTCTGCTAACATATAAGAATTTTTGAAGACAGAAATACCCAATATCTTGTTCTAGCAAGATATTGGGTATTTCTGTCTTTATTTTGAATCTTTTTTTCTTCTTAATCTTTCTATTCAGAATTCAGTTAACGACGAGATTTAGTATCCTTTCTTGCATTTTCATAACTCGTGAAATGCCGAGTAGGCACGAATTCCCCAATTTGCGACCTACCATAGGATTTGTTATGTAAATAGGTATATGTTCCTTTCCATTATGAATCGCGATTGTATGGCCAACCATTGTGGGTAGAATGCTAGATGCCCGGGACCACGTTACTATTGTTTCTTTCTCCTCCTTCATATTGACCTTTTCTATCTTTGCCAATAAATGATGAGCTACAAAAGGATTCGTTTTTTTTCGTGTCACAGCTGATTACTCCTTTTTTCCTTTTAAAGAGTGGCATTCTATGTCCAATATCTCGATCGAAGTACGGAGGTCAGAATAAATAGAATAATGATCAATGAAAAAAGAAAAAAATCCTTTAGCTGGATAAGGGGCGGATGTAGCCAAGTGGATCAAGGCAGTGGATTGTGAATCCACCATGCGCGGGTTCAATTCCCGTCGTTCGCCCATCGCATTATTGCAAATTCCAAAATGCAATTTTCCATATTCCTAGTTACGTATTTACTTACGGCGACGAAGAATAAAACTATCGCTATATTTTTTCCTTTTCCTAGTTCTTCTTCCAAGCGCAGGATAACCCCAAGGGGTTGTGGGTTTTTTTCTACCAATGGGAGCTTTCCCTTCACCGCCCCCATGGGGGTGGTCCACAGGGTTCATAACTACCCTCTTACTACGGGGCGTTTACCTAGCCAACACTTAGATCCGGCTCTACCCAAACTTTTTTGGTTCACCCCAACATTACCCACTTGTCCGACTGTTGCTAAGCAGTTTTGGGATACTAAACGGACCTCCCCAGATGGTAATCTTAAAGTGGCCGATTTACCCTCTTTTGCAATGAGTTTCGCTACAGCACCTGCTGCTCTAGCTAATTGCCCACCCCTTCCACGTGTGATTTCTATGTTATGCATGGCCGTGCCTAAGGGCATATCGGTTGAAGTAGATTCTTCTTTTCTCTCAAAAAACCCCTTCCCAAACTGTACAAGCTTCTTCCAAAGCATACGGCTTTCTAGATGTATATGACGATCTCTAGACAGATGGATCTTATATGAATCATATGATGAAGTACCACATGAGTGGATATATAGGAAAGGAATCCAAATCTGCCGAATCGCTCATGTTATGATCTTCTACATCCTAGGTCTCTGCGTTCCGTCATCTGCTTATGTTCTTCATGTAGCATTCAGATCGAATGACTCTATGAAATTACGTCGATACTTCCACATATTATGGGTAACGTAGGAGACATCCCTATTTTCCCCCGGGGGTCTTAATTACCACTGCTTAGCTTTCAATTTGCCTCTGACCATCAAATTAAATGTGAATAACCCGTCCTCCTCTCTTTGAAACAAGGGGCGCTTCCGGTTCTGTGCGTGCTTCAAACAATTTTGTCTTCTCCATATTACCATATCTCTAGAGCCAATAATTTTCTATGAGGAACTACTGAACTCAATCACTTGCTGCCGTTACTCAACAGTTTTCTGTTGAGGTCTATCCCGTAGAGGTAGTCAAATTGGATCAGTGATCGATTTCTAGGTTTCGTCGTAAACCTAATTGGTTACTTCCAATTACGTAAATCAATAGTTCAAACCGCACTCAAAGGTAGGGCATTTCCCATTGATATAGGAACTTTTGTACCAGAAACAATAGTATCTCCAATTATAGCCCCTCTGGGATGTAAAATATATCTCTTCTCACCATCCCCATAGTGTATGAGACAAATGTATGCATTTCGATTAGGGTCGTATTCTATGGTTACGATTCTACCAGATATGTCTTTTTGATTCCGTCGAAAATCTATTTTACGGTATAGGCGCTTATGACCTCCCCCTCTATGCCTTGCGGTAATGATTCCTCTGGAATTACGACCTTTACCACAACGGTGCCGTCCATGGATCAAATTATTTCGTGGATTGGATTTCACTTGCCTGTCTACGGTTCCCTTGCGTGTGCTCGGGATAGGTGTTTTGTATAAATGTTTCGCCGTATTATTAAGTATTCTCCTTTAGTTTTTTCTCTATCTAGAAGTGGAATAGAATAACCCGGTTGAAGGGTAATGATCATACGTCTGTAATGCATTGTATGGCCCAGAATAGGTCCTATTCTTCTACCTTTTCCAGGTAGTCGATGGCTATTCACAGCTACCACCTTAACACCAAAGAAGAGTTCGACCCAATGCTTTATTTCTGTCTTAGTGAATCCCGATTCGACATTAAAAGTATATTGATTCTTTCCCAATAAACGAAGACTTTTTTCTGTAAATACTGCGTATTTGATTCCATCCATAAATCGACTTTCCCTCCTATGCTCTGAGTTCCAGTATCGATAAGAATTCGAGTTCTTATTGTTCTTATGTTATGGTATGAATATACCATACCAATTCGTTATGTATGGATGATGGATGAGATTCCATGGATAGAGAGCCAGTTCCAATAGACTTATGGAATGTTCCCGTTCGTGTGCATCCAGCAGGAATTGAACCCGCAAATTTACCAATTATGAGTTGGGCGCTTTAACCATTCAGCCATGGATGCTTAACAGGGATCATCGTACATCGTAAATAACCAATTTTCATATAGAAAGACATATCATAGAAAAATGAAATCGAAAATATTCCGAGATGGCAAATATTCGGAGATGACTATGAAAACACCTCTCTGGATCCTCGAATTGAAAGAGAGATTGAGAGGGATCAAGAATCCTAATTCTCGCTATTTGGAATGGATCCAATTCTATTGAGTCTGACTCATAGTGATCATTTCTCTTTAGCAAAGAATGACCTTGGTTATCAAAGGATTGAACAACCGGGATCCATTTACTTATGATACCTAGTTGGCATTGATAACAAGGATCTAATGAATTATGAGTTTAATAGATCCTCTTTAGCAGAAAGACGTATATTCCTTGCTCATTATCAGACAATCACTTATTCCCAAACCTCGTGTGGGACTAATCGTTTTCATTTACCATCTCATGGAAAACCCTTTTCGTTCCGCTTAGCCCTATCGGGTATTTAGTGATAGGTTCTGTAGGAACTGGACGATCCTATTTGGTCAAATACCTAACGAAAAATTACGATTTTCCTTTCATTAAGGTACGAGGGCTTCTTATTCCACAAGAACGAAAGCACCTTTTCATTCTTTCATATACTAGGGGTTTTTACTTGGAAAAGACAATGTTCCATACTAAAGGATTCGGGTCCATAACCACGAGTTCCAGTGCACTAGATCTTGTAGCACTTAGCAACGAAGCCCTATCCATTAGTATTCCACATAAGAAATCCATTCTAGAAAAAAATACAATTAGATTAGCTCTTCATAGACAAACTTGGGGTTTGCGAGCCAAGGTAAGATCGGCTCGGGATCATGGGACCCTTTTCTATCAGATAGGAGGGGCTCTTGTACAAAATAGACTTACTAAGTAATAACCCCATAGAATCTATCTATATAAAGATAAAGAGGCAATCGTGTCAGGAAGCGGGTTTTTCTTTGGCCAAAAGGTACTTCGAACTTGGAACGAGCATGAAGAGATTAACGAGACTTCTTTCTCTTTTGAGTTTTTCTGGCGGACCTGCCGCGCAAGATCTTTGGTCTTCCCCTGGAACCGATGAAAAAAAGTGGATCGCTTCTTATGTACTCGCTCAGAATGATTCTTCTCTATCTATAGTTCATGGCCTATTAGAAGTAGAAGGTGCTCTGGTGCAATCCTTACCGACAGAAAAAGATTGCAGTCAGGTTGATAATAGTCGAGTGACATTACTTCGTCGGTCCGAACTAAGGAATCTGTTAGAAATGTTTTGAAATGGATATTGTTCTCTCTTTGATCAGGGATTGCTATATGAAAAGAAGTGGAGTTTGAAAAAGGGAACGGAATGCTCAAACCGGAACTGCTAGAGGAACGAATTTTCAATAGCATAACTTGGGCTCCTAGAATATGGCGCCCTTGGGACAATCTATTTGATTGCAGGGTTTTGTTCCGAAGCAAAGATATCCGCGGAGGCCGGTTCGTTCGTCCTATTCTGATATTCAGGACCAAGAGGTACTGGATTCTCTTTCGGATAGGCCCTGAAAGGAGAAGAAAGGCTGAAATGCCAACGGACCTCTGTCTATTCTCTAATTCACCCGATCCGATAGTACCCGTTTTTGGAACGTCCAGTGCCAAAGTCACTGAATGGGTAAGTCACCAATCCAATCCCTTTGACAAATCGGATGTCATATTAGATATCATATTCTATATATATAGAAATATCATAGATAGAATAGACATATAGAATTTTTGGTCGGCAAATTCGAAGGAATCATTGAGTGAAAAAGGAGCAAAGAATGACAAAAGACGAGACTCTACTAGTCTTCACTCTTGTGGTTTCCTCTTCCTCGGTTTCTGTTTTCTTATTCGGGATCTTGCTTTTCATGGTTCTCATCTCTGCAACTCGCGATTTTCGCGAGAGAACCAAATCCAAGTTGGTGAAGATCATGATTTGGGCTGGCACGGGGATCGTTTGATCGATTTCCTTGATTTGATCGCTACTTAATGGGCGTGCGCTCAAAGGATACAAACAGGGATTCGCAAACAAAAAGGGGAATTCGTAGTCACTTTTTCCTGTCGCGTAAAAAAAAAGTCTTTACGCGAGAGCAATAGAGGTTGGGATACATCTATCTCTTCTGAGCAACCTCTTTTGGATTCTTAAGA
>NW_028259461.1:9039974-9071686 GCF_056163025.1 Triticum urartu | reverse complement strand
GAATTTCCCCTATCTTAACTGAATTCGATTTATCAAAAATCGATCCAATTTGTTCTTGGGTTAAGCAGAAGAAATTAATTACCTAAGTTTCAAACCCTAATTTTTATCAATAATCAGTTTGATCTTTTTTCCCACCTTCAGAAGAATGAAGCATAGATAGATATAGAGCCTTCGTTCAAATTTTCTGAGAGGTAACTATCCCGGTTTCATATATGAAATCTCTATAGAATCCTTGAAAAAGACTTTTTTCCATAAGAAAGAAAAAAGAACTTACTATCTTTGGGATCTGATACTACACCGCTGCTTAATCCCTTAGTGGATCGGCTCTATTACATAAGCGGATTCCTAAATTTTGCCCCATATCATGGGATAAGTAAGCAGTTTTTTTTAGTTGTATCGACCCAGTCGCTCACTAATTGATCTTTACGGTGCTTTCTCTATCAATTTGAGAAACTTTATCCATAGAGTAGTAGTATAGGCCATACTTTCTTCGTTTTTTGATTCTCGTGAAGTGTCCTTCCTTCCTACAGCTGATAGGGAAAAATCGTTGTTTTTACGATCCCTATGTAGAAAGCCCTTTTTTTCTAGTATTTACTAGAAAATTTGATCCTCTCTTTTTTTTTTTTCTTTCTATAGTGGAGATAGTCGCACGTAATGACAGATCACGGCCATATTATTAAAAGCTTGCGGTAAGAAGGGGTTTCGTTCTAGTGCCCGGAAATAATATTCCAAAGCCTTTGTATGCTCTCCATTGCTTGTGTGTATAAGGCCTATGTTATAGAGTATATAACTTCGATCATAGGGATCGATTTCTAGTCGCGTAGCTTCATAATAATTTTGCAAAGCTTCCGCATAATTTCCTTCGGATTGAGCCAACATCCGTTACGGTCGTTCATTCTATTCAAAAAATCTCCGTTCCAAAACCGTACATGAGGTTTTCATCTCATACGGCTCCTCCCTTCTGTACATAATAGTACTAAGCGAAATAATCTATAGAATCAAAATAGAATTAGTCCCGTCTCATTATGAACCGAAAGGGGCTGGTATTTTTCCAAGAAATCTCTAGCCAACCTTCCCACAAGAGGTTTTTCTTAACACCAATGAATTCTATTAATGCTAGAGGAAAACGATAGCTCCAATAATTTCTTTGTTCTCAACGCCTCCTATTTAGAGGAATTAGCTACTTCAACGATCTTTGATGGTTATAGGGGTATCCAAAGTACAAACCTGATGGTTGTTTGTTATCCCAACCATTCTTCCCAGCCCTGATACCGATCAGGAAAGGGGTAATTTCTAACAAAGTTTTTCTCTTGTTGATTCCTATTTCTAGGTGTAGTGCTTTTCTCCCCTATGCTGCCTACGGATACTAATAGAGTAGGATTGGCCTGTAATCCATACCATACCATATCCTGTAGGTGTAACCTTTCGCTCAATACTCAAATCTACAATTGAAGTATCTGAAGCCGCATCAATCGAGGATACACGACGGAAGGAATTGTTAGTTCGCCTCACCTTCCCGAAGCGTGGGTTTGTTTGCTTTACAAATTTGGTTCTCTCTATGCCAACCCCCCTCTCTTTTTCGTAAGACTGAGGTATAGGTAGGGCTAAAAAAAAGCAAAAAAAAGAGTCAAATCGCACCATCTCTATAATAAGTAAATGCCTTTTTTTCTCCTGAGGTTGTCGGAATTATTCGCAATAAAATATTGGCTACAATTGAGGAGGTCTTATCAATGAAATTTCCATTTCCACGGGATCTAGGCATAATTCCCAACCCATTCTATATAGAATTGTTTTCATTCCTTCACAAAATAACATAAAAACAAACACATTCGATTCTTATAATTATAAATAGATTGATCCATATGCTCTACTCTAAATCCATATGCTTTAAATGGATAAGAGAGATATGGATTTTCCGCTCAGCTCAAATTGTATCCTTTTCCTTCTGCTTGGACACGAAGAGATATGAAATATTTGACTAAGACTGGATTTCATTCCACTTTCCTATTTCTGAACAACAACTTATGTTATCAACTATTTCGTGTTTTCAAAGTTATTAATTGTCTCATACCCTATTTTTGATTTCGATAGTATGGTGTAGCGTATCTTATGCAAACGGAATTCTAAGGTTTCTTTATTTTATTATGCAATAAGAAGAATTCTTCCATTTTCTTTTTCTTTAGTTGCGGGAAAACCCAAATTAAAACTTTTATTTTATAGCGAGCGCAATTTCTAGTAAAAAATCCTGTATCCTTCCACTTAGATCAAAAGGAATTTTTCCAATAGAACTATGGAACCCCCGAGTGGTTGCGGTTGTACCTGTACTGCAGGAATAAGAAAACTCGCTATTCACTCAGTTTATTTTCCATAATAAGTTATGTAGGAGAGATGGCCGAGCGGTTCAAGGCGTAGCATTGGAACTGCTATGTAGACTTTTGTTTACCGAGGGTTCGAATCCCTCTCTTTCCGTTTTTCTTAATTCATCAACGTTAAGGATCACAATGTATCAAATCAAATAACAATTTTTTCCAGCAATAATATAATATCTTATATTATCTTATTTTGATTTAATAGAAATTAGAAATTCTCTATAGCAAATTACTGTGGTATGTAAAATACACATAGAGGAAAAAAGAAAAAAGGATCCTAATCCTAGGGTTAATCAATTTTAGCTAGTTGATGGGAAAATACAAATTAATGGTAATGGTCTTAGGGCGATTTAGTTCGGGGAAAGGGGAAGGGGAAGAAAATTCTATGAACCTTTCCTTTTTTCGTTAAGTTCAAGTCTGACGAGAGTAATATTCTACAACTAACAACTCATTTATTTTGAGACCGACCCACTTCCTATCTAGGATTTTATTTACTAGTCCTTTATATTCCAACGTGTCAATCGCCAAATGCTTTGGCAATTTCCCCGGGTCCGATGAAGCAATATAATTTTGAACCAGACCTTTTGATCTTTGGTTATCTTTCGTAGTAATAATATCTCGGGGTTTGCAACGAAAACTTGGTATATTGACTATACGACCATTAACTAAAATATGTCTATGGTTGACTAATTGGCGGGCCCCAGGAATGGTTGAAGCCATACCCAATCGAAAAAGGATATTATCCAAACGCATTTCAAGTAATTGTAGTAAAACCTGGCCTGTTGACCTTTTTGCTTTTCCAGCGATATGTACATATCTAAGTAATTGTCGTTCTGTCAGACCATAATGAAAACGCAATTTCTGTTTTTCTTGAAGACGAATACGATATTGCTCCTTTTTCCCAGAATTGAATTTTTTTTTAAGATTACTTCCGGATTTAGGTGTTTTTCTAGTGAGTCCTGGTAAAGCTCCCAGACGGCGTATTTTTTTTAAACGAGGTCCTCGATAACGGGACATGAAGACTCCTTTTTTTATTTTATTGAAATTTCATTTTACACAATTAATTTCATTGTATTTACATTACAGAATACATCGAAATTAAAACTGAATTAAACTACAGGATAAACAGAGTAAAATCAACTAAAGTACCCCAAAAAATGGAATTTCATCAAAATCTTTTTTTTTTTGTATATATATTATTTATTTTATTGTTTTGTATCTAGCAAAATTGTAAGGTAAAAAACATAAAAGATCCTGGATTCTCCATTTAATTCGGAAAAAAAGAGATTCTTGTTCGTAGAACATCGATAGAGAAAAAAAAGCCGACTATCGGATTTGAACCGATGACCCTCGCATTACAAATGCGATGCTCTAACCTCTGAGCTAAGTGGGCTTACATAACGGAAATAGTGTAACAAATAGAAATAGGTATAGTATAGGAAATCCGTAAAATCTCAGATATTAGTTATTAATCTTAGCTATTAACTAGTTCTAAATTTGAAGTTATACTTATAAAAATAAAAAAATACTAAAACTTCTTAAAGATAAAGTTAGCTTGATATGCTTAACTATAGGATATTAAAAAATAAAATTATAGAATTTATTGGTATTTTCATTCGATCATTATAGACTTTATTATTTGTTAATAATTTGAGGATTAATATTTCACTAAGGGGAACATAGAGTCAGAGTAAATAAAATTGCTAATTCTGATTAGAAAAAAAGAATAAATATCAAGCGTTATAGTATAATTTTGAATACTATAAAAAAGTAAGACGGGAGGTGGGGGAGATAAAAACTTTTGGATATATTGATTCGGATTGAATTGCAAATACATCAAGGATAGAATCAATTCAATTCTGAATTGCAATAAGCAAGCGAGGTCTCTCAAATAGAGTCGAACTGAACTGCTAGACTACGTTGAGTGATGAACTCAATGATTCAAAAAAAAAACTAAGAGATGGATGAAATTACACAAGGAATCCTGGTCTCAAAGAAGAGGGAAATGGGGATATGGCGAAATCGGTAGACGCTACGGACTTGATTGTATTGAGCCTTGGTATGGAAACCTGCTAAGTGGTAACTTCCAAATTCAGAGAAACCCTGGAATTAAAAAAGGGCAATCCTGAGCCAAATCCGTGTTTTGAGAAAACAAGGGGTTCTCGAACTAGAATACAAAGGAAAAGGATAGGTGCAGAGACTCAATGGAAGCTGTTCTAACGAATCGAGTTAATTACGTTGTGTTGTTAGTGGAATTCCTTCTAGTTCTAAATTAGAGAAAGAGGGGTTTTATACCTTATACATTTAATAAACACGTATAGATACTGACATAGCAAACGATTAATCACAGAACTCATATTATATTCTAATTATAATATAGGTTCTTTATCTTTTTTAAAAATGAAATTAGAAATGATAATGATTATGAAATAAAAAACTCATATCATAATTTTTTTTTTTCATTATTGTGAATCCACTCCAATCGAATATTGAATAATCAAATTCTTCAATTAAAATTCAAAGTTTTCGAGATCTTTAAAAAAGTGGATTAATCGGACGAGGACAAAGAGAGAGTCCCATTCTACATGTCAATACTGACAACAATGAAATTTCTAGTAAAAGGAAAATCCGTCGACTTTATAAGTTGTGAGGGTTCAAGTCCCTCTATCCCCAAATCCTCTTTTATTCCCTAACTATACTATATTATTATTATTTATCCTCTTTTTTTTTTTCTTTTTATCAATGCACTTTTTTTTCTTTTTATCAATGCAATGGGTTTAAGATTCATTAGCTTTCTCATTCTACTCTTTCACAAAGGAATGCGAAGAGAACTCAATGGATCTTATCCTATTCATTGAATAGATTTCTTTTTTATTAGAGTATCGGCAAGAAATCTTGGTTATTCACTCTATTTTTAAGTTTTATTTAAGTAAACCATGCACAATGCATAGGACTACCCCCCCCATTTTCAAATTTAAAATTTGAAATACTTTAATTAATTTTTAGTCCTTTTAATTGACATAGATACAAATACTCTACTAGGATGATGCACAAGAAAAGGTCAGGATAGCTCAGTTGGTAGAGCAGAGGACTGAAAATCCTCGTGTCACCAGTTCAAATCTGGTTCCTGGCAGAGAAAAAAAAAAAAAAGATCCACCGAATAGGTATTGATCCAAATACCTCGAGATGGATTGTGATACATATTCATTAATAATATTTATTCATCTAAGTGGATAAATCTATAATATAAATATAGAGGCACTTCTTTTTCTTTTTAAAGAAGTTTTAAAATATATCTTTTCTTTATGATAAAGAAGGGGGTGAGATTCCCCTTTATTTTTTTGCGTTTCTTAATTTTGTATTCCGCTATTCCGACGAATATTTTTTTAGTCTTGCTTATCTTTATCTTATCTTATTTTCCTAGTTGTGCTAAGTAATGTGCGCGGTACAAAGTTCCTGGTAGAGAACTTCTTTGAGTCATCCTATTTTTCTGTTCATATGAAGGAAATTAATATGCGATTTTCAAAATAGGGGAATCCAAATGAAACCCTTTTTTTGCTCAGTCTATCTGGAATGCTTTTGTATAATTAGGAATTAATTATAAATAGGTATTCCGTTTCATCTAGGAAAAGAACCTAAAAATATTCCTTGACTTGAATAAAATCTGGAGTTGTGTTGTATAAGTGAGCATGAATTTCTTATCATTCAATGAGCATCTTGTATTTCATAAAAATTGGGGGTTATATAATCCTTACGTAAGGGCCAGCCTATCCAACTTTCAGGCATTAGGATACGTTTAAGGCGCGGATGATTATCATAAGAGATTCCCACCATATCATAAGATTCGCGTTCTTGAAAATCGGCACTTCTCCAAATCCAGAAGACAGACGGAATTCTAGGATTATCCTTTTGGGCAAAGACTTTTATGCAGACTTCTTCTGGATTATCTATACCATATTGTATTCTCGTAAGATGATACACGCTAGCTAAAGATCCACCGGGTGCTACATCATAAGCACATTGGGAGCGTAAATAATTGTAACCATATACATATAAAATGACAGCAATGGAATCCCAATCCCCTGCTTTTATTTGTAAAGTCTCTATTCCTCGGTGATCAAAGCCCAAAGATCTATGAACCACCTCATGTTTGACTAGCCAATTAGATAACCAACCCTGCTGCATTGTCTTCATCTCTCCCTCTTTGTATAAATATTTCACATTTCGGATGCAAGTTTGAAAGATTGCCCTGCTTTTTATTTTTTCTACACAAAAGAGCCCCTCTCCTAATTCACTAATTTGTAGGAAGGTACTGAACTTTTGGATTTGAAAAAAGTTTCAGAAGATATATCTAATGTAGATGGTGATTGATAGAGCAATTCTTGCTCATAAGTTCCTGTATGAGTACTGCGCCTAACATAAAGCTTGTGACTGGTAGTAAAACATCTATTTTTATTTTGAGATAGAGTTTGATCCTCAACTATTTCTCGCGATATCTTCTTACGAAGTTTTGTTAGGGCATCTATAACTGCCTCCGGTTTAGGTGGGCAGCCCGGCAAGTAGACATCCACAGGAATTAACTTATCAACTCCCCGAACAGTACTATAGGAATCCGTACTGAACATTCCCCCTGTAATAGTACAGGCTCCCATAGCAATGACGTATTTTGGTTCAGGCATTTGCTCGTATAATCTCACTAAAGAGGGAGCCATTTTCATTGTTACCGTACCGGCTGTTAAAATTAGGTCTGCTTGCCTAGGACTTGATCTTGGTACCAATCCATAACGATCAAAGTCGAATCGTGAGCCTATTAATGAAGCAAATTCAATGAAACAACAACTGGTACCGTATAGAAGGGGCCATAAACTGGAGAGTCTTGACCAATTCGAAAGATCATTTGGTGTAGTTGAAATAACAGAATTGGAACTTGTTTGGTCAAGTAAGGGAAACTCAATCAAATTCATAACTGTCTCAATAGAATCTTTTCCTTCTTTTTTTTTGTCTAAATATTCAGTTAAGACCATTCCAAGGCTCCTTTTCGCCATGCATAAACTAAACCAACAACTAAGATAAGCACGAAAATCAAAGCTTCGATAAAAACGGATACACCCAATACGTCGAAACTCATTGCCCAAGGGTATAGAAAGACGGTTTCCACATCAAAAACAACAAAAACGAGCGCAAACATATAATAGCGTATTCGGAATTGTACCCAAGCCCCTCCCATGGGTTCTATACCCGATTCATAACTAGAAAGCTTCTCTGGTCCTTCACTAACCGGGGCTAAAAGTCCTGAAATCGAAAATGCCAAAATAGGAATAAGGCTTGCTATTATTAGAAATGTCCAAAAAATATCATATTCGTGAAGCAGAAACATAATGTACTCCCATTAATGTGGAATAGGCGGAACTTAAATTAGTCAATTCAATTCAGCATTGTCAATTTATCCAGAACTTCTCTCTTTTCCTCGGTGAAACAAGAATCTTTTTTGTTCAAACAAAAGCGCTTAGTTTAAGTTTAGCCTTTGTTTCCTCTGTGCTGCATCTTCTTTAAAGATTCATCCAATGGAATCCCAACTCCCTTTCTTTTGGATTTCCATTCTATTTAGATATGGTGTATGTAGATCTAATTCTTATATAAAGAAAACTTTCTCGTTTCACTTTGTCTCGCTTTCTCTAGAATCTCTAGAAAAAAGAATAGCTCTATCCTTTATTTAATATTTAATAATAAAATAATAAGAGACTATTAAATAAAAATGAGAATACTACTAAATTAGAACCTAATTAAGATAGTAGGACTAATCTATGCAGTATAATTAATGAGAAGTAATACTATAAAATAAAAATAAAGAACTCTATTTCAGAACTATGAGACAGAATATTCTGTTTTCTTATTTACTCTTTACTTTATTTTTTCTATTTAAAGTTGATCAATTTACATAATGTATCTATAAACAAAGTAATAAATATACTTAAAACAAAGTAGGAATTCGCAAAATGGATAAAATCATTGCAGTTATTATAGGGAAGTCTAGAGATATCCTATTTGAAGGAGGACGGGATTCAAATCAGGGAAAGGATCCTTTCTTCTATTGATTTGATAGAAATTCGTTTTTCTTTTCCTGTCTGTATGATTTTGATTTTCGATGAATGAGCCTTTGGTAATGCTTTTATCTCTATTCTATGTCGCAGGCGCCTATCCAGTCTATAAACAAATACTAATGAGAAAATGAAAACTATACTAAACTAAAGAAAACATAGGATAGAGATCCTAAAATCTAAAAAAGGGCATATTAGGGCTATACGGATTCGAACCGTAGACCTTCTCGGTAAAACAGATCAAACGGATTATTATCGAAATGATTTGAACTGTTTCAAAGACCCAACATGCATTTTTTTGCATTGGGCTCTTTCATAAACTGATTTAAAGATCAGTTAGTCCACCATAGTTTTTCTTTACGGAAAGATAATGAGATGGCTCCCTGTGCTCTGATTGATTTTTTGTATTATGATCTATCTAGGAGCAATACCAAAGTGTTTCAAAGGAGGATTACCTTGACTTAGGTCTGCCTCCGGTCTAAATTAAATCAACCTAAGTGAAATGGAGTCTCTATCGTTCCACTGCAAGAGTTAACTATGAGACTTCATACACCTTAAAGTTCATAGAACGAAAAGAAGTTTTTTGGAGGCCCTTATCCTCATTACGCCTAGCATTTAGTGGGCTGGATATTTACCTTATCAACTAGCAAATCCATAAGGGTTCTATTTGATTAGGCACCTGAATTGGCACCTGAATCGGACTGAACCGACTGTTTGTCAGGCTACTGTTCTCCTATTCTCTCGAATCTATGAAGTAAGACATTGATTTTGCAATAAGATCGATTATGTTCATTGCATAATAAGCTCCTTTGAAAAGCATTGGCGCACGTGTAAACGAGTTGCTCTACCGAACTGAGCTATAGCCCTTATCAGAGATATCTTAACATATAGATAATTTCTTGTCAAGATGAATATTTTCTAATGCCAGAGGATACCCCTTTGATCTGTATCTGTTTAGTATTTAGTTTAGTATTTAGTATATAACAGACCAATAACAGAGCGGTATTGCTTAGAAAAGGGATTCAATATATAATCGATCGAAGTAATGGGTCTTCCTTTGTGGTGATAAATTGCCTACTTAACTCAGTGGTTAGAGTATTGCTTTCATACGGCGGGAGTCATTGGTTCAAATCCAATAGTAGGTAAGTAGGTAGAAAAATTACTAGATAGCATTGGACTTACTTCGCTTCGCTATCTAATAACTTTTTCTACCCCTCTTCCCTTTTTCTTTGTATCAACTATAAACCACTGGATTGTCTTCAATTGGATGGGGGAATCCAATTGACAGCCTCGATTCGTATCCTAGCTCGTCTGAGAGCGAGCTTCGCTTCAACCAAATCTTTCGTACCCTCAGCTTTACTCAAGTTAGCTTCGGCTATTTCAAGTGCCTTTTGAGCTTCTTCCGGATCAATATCACTACCCAGTTCCGCATCATTTCCTAAAATGATGATCTCATTATTAACTATTCTCGCAAAACCGCTCCACAGAATCGCTGTTAACCATTGGTCGTTGAGGAGGCGTATTCTCAAAGGACCCATATCTACTGCTGTGTTAATGGGGGCGTGGTTTGGTAATACGCCAATTTGGCCACTATTAGTGGATAAAATGATTTCTTTCACTTCACAATCCCAAATAATTCGCTTAGGAGTCAGTACATAAAGATTTAATTTCATTTCTTCGATTTGTTCTCCTCTTCTAAGGTTATAGCTTTCGTGCTAGCTTCATCGATGTTACCCACCAAATAAAAAGCCTGTTCAGGTAGGCCGTCTAATTCTCCGGAAAGGATTAGTTGAAATCCCCTAATAGTTTCCGCAAGAGCAACATACTTTCCTGGAGAACCAGTAAAAACTTCTGCCACAAAGAACGGTTGTGATAAGAAACGCTCAATTTTTCTTGCTCTTGCTACAGTTAAACGATCCTCTTCCGATAATTCATCCAAGCCAAGAATTGCGATAATGTCCTGAAGTTCTTTGTAACGTTGTAAAGTTTCCTTAACTCTTTGCGCAGTTTCATAATGTTCGTTGCCAACGATCCGAGGCTGTAACATAGTCGAGGTTGAATCTAAAGGATCTACTGCTGGATAAATACCCTTGGAAGCTAATCCTCTGGAAAGTACGGTAGTAGCATCCAAATGTGCAAATGTTGTGGCAGGGGCAGGGTCGGTCAAATCGTCTGCAGGTACATAAACTGCTTGAATCGAAGTTATAGATCCCTTTTTAGTAGAAGCAATTCTTTCTTGCAAAGAACCCATTTCTGTACTAAGAGTAGGTTGATAACCCACTGCGGAGGGCATTCTCCCTAATAAAGCGGATACCTCTGATCCTGCTTGAACAAAACGAAAGATATTATCGATAAATAAAAGCACGTCTTGCTTATTAACATCTCGGAAATATTCCGCCATAGTTAGGGCAGTTAAACCAACTCTCATACGAGCTCCCGGTGGTTCATTCATTTGGCCATAGACTAGAGCTACCTTTGATTCCTCAATATTTTTTTCATTAATTACTCCGGATTCCTTCATTTCCATATAAAGATCATTTCCTTCACGAGTCCGTTCCCCTACTCCACCGAATACGGATACGCCCCCATGAGCTTTAGCAATGTTATTGATTAATTCCATGATCAGTACTGTTTTACCTACTCCAGCCCCCCCAAATAGTCCTATTTTTCCTCCACGTCGATAAGGAGCTAAAAGATCGACGACCTTAATACCTGTTTCAAAGATGGATAATTTCGTATCTAACTCGATAAAGGCAGGCGCAGATCTATGAATAGGGAACGTTGCACTACTATCTACAGGACCCAAATTGTCAACAGGCTCCCCAAGAACGTTGAAAATTCGTCCGAGAGTAGCTCCACCGACCGGAACACTGAGAGGAGCTCCCGTGTCAATCACTTCCATTCCTCTCATCAACCCGTCCGTAGCACTCATAGCTACAGCTCTAACTCGATTATTTCCTAATAATTGTTGTACCTCACAAGTCACATTAATTTGCTTATCGGCAGTGTCTCTACTCTGGACTACCAAAGCGTTATAAATATAAGGTAACTTGCCTGGGGGAAAAGTGACATCCAGCACGGGTCCAATAATTTGATCGATACGACCTGTACTTTTTTCTTCAATTGTGGAAACCCCGGGAGGAGAAGTAGTAGGATTGGTTCTCATAATTATCACATAATTAAAAAAAAGGAATTTGTCGAAATTTTTCTTTTTTTATTGTTGAATAATGCCAAATCAAATCAAAAAAAATCCAAAAGTAAAAAGGAAATGAATTAGTTAATTCAATAAGAGAGAAAAGGGGACCAGGACTTGATTTCGTTGCCCAAGCGAATCCCATTCAATCGTTTACTCATGGAATGAGTCCATTGGAAAGTTCAATCAATCTTTTTTTTCATATACATTTTGCCTTTTGTGGAGGATCTGTGCCTACTCTACTTTCCTATCTAGGACTTCGATATACAAAATATATACTACTGTGAAGCATAGATTGCTGTCAACAAAGAATTTTATTAGTATTTAGTTAGGTATTTGCATTCAAAATAAGAAAAGAGAACTATTAAGAACTTGTAAAATAAGGATTAGGAATTAATTTGGGTTGCGCTATATCTATCAAAGAGTATACAATAATTATGGATTTGGTAAATCAAATCCATGGTTTAATAACGAACCGTGTTAACTTACCATAACAACAACTCAATTCCTATCGAATTCCTATATTGGAATTCCTATAGGATAGAACATACACAGGGTGTACGCATTATATATGAATGAAACATATTCATTAACCTAAGCATGCCCTCAATTTTCTTTAATGAGTTGATATTATATTAATTGAATATCCTTTTTGTTTTACGAGATTTTTGCTAAAGTTTCATTTACGCCTAATTAACATCGAGTAGACCCTGTTATTGTGAGAATTCTTAATTCAAGAGTTATAGGGAGGGACTTATGTCACCACAAACAGAAACTAAAGCAGGTGTTGGATTTCAAGCTGGTGTTAAAGATTATAAATTGACTTACTACACCCCAGAGTATGAAACTAAGGATACTGATATCTTGGCAGCATTCCGAGTAAGTCCTCAGCCTGGGGTTCCGCCCGAAGAAGCAGGGGCTGCAGTAGCTGCCGAATCTTCTACTGGTACATGGACAACTGTTTGGACTGATGGACTTACCAGTCTTGATCGTTACAAAGGACGATGCTATCACATCGAGCCTGTTGCTGGGGAAGACAACCAATGGATCTGTTATGTAGCTTATCCATTAGACCTATTTGAAGAGGGTTCCGTTACTAACATGTTTACTTCCATTGTAGGTAACGTATTTGGTTTCAAAGCCCTACGTGCTCTACGTTTGGAGGATCTACGAATTCCCCCTACTTATTCAAAAACTTTCCAAGGCCCGCCTCATGGTATCCAAGTTGAAAGAGATAAGTTGAACAAGTACGGTCGTCCTTTATTGGGATGTACTATTAAACCAAAATTGGGATTATCCGCAAAAAATTATGGTAGAGCGTGTTATGAGTGTCTACGTGGTGGACTTGATTTTACCAAAGATGATGAAAACGTAAACTCACAACCATTTATGCGCTGGAGAGACCGTTTTGTCTTTTGTGCCGAAGCTATTTATAAATCACAGGCCGAAACCGGTGAAATCAAGGGGCATTACTTGAATGCGACTGCGGGTACATGTGAAGAAATGATTAAGAGAGCTGTATTTGCAAGAGAATTAGGGGTTCCTATTGTAATGCATGACTACTTAACTGGGGGATTCACCGCAAATACTACTTTGGCTCATTATTGCCGCGACAATGGCCTACTTCTTCACATTCACCGTGCAATGCATGCAGTTATTGATAGACAGAAAAATCATGGTATGCATTTCCGTGTATTAGCTAAAGCATTGCGTATGTCTGGGGGAGATCATATCCACTCCGGTACAGTAGTAGGTAAGTTAGAAGGGGAACGCGAAATGACTTTAGGTTTTGTTGATTTATTGCGCGATGATTTTATTGAAAAAGATCGTGCTCGCGGTATCTTTTTCACTCAGGACTGGGTATCCATGCCAGGTGTTATACCGGTAGCTTCAGGTGGTATTCATGTTTGGCATATGCCAGCTCTGACCGAAATCTTTGGGGACGATTCTGTATTACAATTTGGTGGAGGAACTTTAGGACATCCTTGGGAGAAATGCACCTGGTGCAGCAGCTAATCGAGTGGCTTTAGAAGCCTGTGTACAAGCTCGTAACGAAGGGCGCGATCTTGCTCGCGAAGGTAATGAAATTATCCGAGCAGCTTGCAAATGGAGTCCTGAACTAGCCGCAGCTTGTGAAGTATGGAAGGCGATCAAATTCGAGTTCGAGCCGGTAGATACTATTGATTAACTAGATAAAACTAAAGATAAAGAAGGTATAAATAAAAAAGAAACGAAATAAAAAGAGAAAAAAATCAGTTATGAAATGCAGTAATTCTTCTTTATTCTTCTAATTGATTGCAATTAAACTCGGCTCAATCTTTTTTAGAAAAAAAAGATTGAGCCGAATAAAAATAGATCATGATATGATCATGAGACTTGACAAATTGAGATTCGTCTATTCTATATATCTAGAATATATATATTAAGGTATAATACAATAAAGAAATACAAATAAAATAATAAAATAATAAAATATAGTATTATCATATGATAATGATAATGGAATCAAATACGCAGTATTTACAGAAAAAAGTCTTCGTTTATTGGGAAAGAATCAATATACTTTTAATGTCGAATCGGGATTCACTAAGACAGAAATAAAGCATTGGGTCGAACTCTTCTTTGGTGTTAAGGTGGTAGCTGTGAATAGCCATCGACTACCTGGAAAAGGTAGAAGAATAGGACCTATTCTGGGCCATACAATGCATTACAGACGTATGATCATTACCCTTCAACCGGGTTATTCTATTCCACTTCTAGATAGAGAAAAAAACTAAAGGAGAATGAATGAAAAAAGACATAGTTTGGAAGTTAGACCTTTTTATAGGACTCTCTTTCAATTTCAAAAAAGAGGACGTTTGAAACTTTTAACAGGCGTAATCGTGAGTCAACAAGTGACTCGAACTGTGTGTAAAAAAAGAAGCATTTTTTTTTTTTCAAAATGCTAGAACTAGATAAGGAAGTTTTCTATAACCTTGAGAAAAAGGATAAAAAGGTAGTTTTTTTTTAGTTTATGACTCCGATCAAGAGCGAGAAATCCTTGATTTGGGATTGGACATAGAACCTGGACCCATCGTAGAGACGTTTAGTTCAAAAGAAAGGATCGTATCCTGATGGTAAGAATTATACTTTCGTGGAAATACAGCGCTATAGACTTCAATGCGGTAGAGTAGACGTTTTGTTTCTAATTTTTCTGGACCAAACCTCCGCTCCGACCCAACGATACAATGAATTTTTTCTGTTCATATTCATAAATAAAAAAGATTCGGAATCGCAATGCTACTATATGCGTCCAGAGGAGTATTTGGAATAATATTCTTCTATAATCCATTATTGCGGGGGGTCTTACTAACAGGGCTTCGCTGCACGGGACAGGTCTTCGTCGAAAAGCTAACTCCACCCGGCATTTTCATACCCTTTCTTTGGGTGGTATATCGCCTTTTAAAGTCTAAGAGGGTAGTAGGGGATCTATAGTAGGTAAGATAATTTGCCCTTTGATTTTGATTGAATATACTATTTTTCCGCCTTTACCACGCATTATTGTATGCGCTTCTAGAGAAGTATGTATGCAGGAAGTAAATTCTAACCGCTTTCTTTTGAATCCAATTTCAAATTAGATTAGAAAGATAGAAAGGCCATGAGGATGGGAAAATCAAAATAAAATCTTTTTAATTAGTTCTCCTTTTTTGGAATTTTCTTATTATCCTTTCATTTTTTTTACAGAATATTTTTCAAACTAAAAATAAAAAATACAATACAATAGTCAATATTCCTTATAATAGATATACTTAATTATATCATAAGAATCTTAAGATATTTTTCGACTAGATAGAAATAGTAAATTTGAATTGAGACACCTATTCCATGACGGATTTAAACTTACCTTCTATTTTCGTGCCTTTAGTAGGCTTAGTATTTCCGGCAATTGCAATGACTTCTTTATTTCTTTATGTGCAAAAAAATAAGATTGTCTAGTATTTTTTAGTGTAAGTAATATAATATGGTAGGGTATGTGGCTTTTTCTACACACACTTTCTACACACAAATGAAAAACGGTTATGGATGCGGATATAGGCTACGAGCATAAATGCATGAATATGCAGAGCCAGGTATAGCGAGTTTTATTTTATTTATTTTAATTGAATCAACGAATATTTTTTGAATAGAAAGTCAATGTATCTAACCTATTATTTCACAGGAGTACTAGTTGCTGAAGGCGATTTCAGAATCAAAAAAAGTAAAGTCAAAATTATTTAGCTTATTCTCTCAATTTCAATCGACCGCTGCTGGATTTAGTATATCTAATATGAATTGGCGATCAGAACACATATGGGTAGAACTTCTAAAAGGTTCTCGAAAAAGGGGTAATTTTTTCTGGGCCTGTATTCTTTTTCTAGGTTCACTAGGATTCTTATCGGTTGGGATTTCCAGTTATCTTGGTAAGAATATTATATCTATACTTCCATCTCAAGAAATTCTTTTTTTTCCGCAGGGGGTCGTGATGTCTTTCTACGGAATCGCAGGCCTATTCATTAGCTCCTACTTGTGGTGTACTATTTTGTGGAATGTAGGTAGTGGTTATGACCGATTCGATAGAAAAGAGGGAATAGTGTGCATTTTTCGTTGGGGATTCCCTGGAATAAAACGTCGCGTCTTCCTTCGATTCCTTATGCGGGATATCCAATCAATTAGAATTCAGGTTAAAGAGGGTCTTTATCCTCGTCGTATTCTTTATATGGAAATCCGGGGCCAGGGGATCATTCCCTTGACTCGTACTGATGATAAATTTTTTACTCCACGAGAAATTGAACAAAAAGCTGCCGAATTGGCCTATTTCTTGCGCGTACCAATTGAAGTATTTTGAGGTATCTTTTTTGAACTGAGTTGAATGAAGAAAAGAAGAATTGGAAGAAGAAAAGTTTTCTCAACACAGGGAGGAAGTCCCTTCTAAATTGGATTTGTTATTGTAAGGGGATTTTTAAGTATTTATCTAAAGGAAGGAACAAACGAGGATAAGAGAAATTTGCTTTTAATTTTTTTTTATCCAAGTTAGATATATCGCATACTATTCTTCCTTTTTCATCCGAAAGGGCTTTTTTTTTATTCTATTTCACTATTTCATTCCATCTAGATCTAAGAAAGAACCCAATGCACTGAAATTCCACTAATAACTAATATACAAAAAAGAAGAATAGATACAGGGTATCAAACCTATAGAGTTTTTGCTTCAAAGAAATAGAAATATCATGAAATAGAAATATCATCATATAGAGTCAGGGAATGGAATAGAGTCAGCGAATGAAGCATATTCATTAACAACTCCATTTACAGATCAAAAATGAAAAAAAAGAAAGCATTGCCTTCTTTACTATATCTTGTATTTATCGTACTTTTGCCTTGGGGGGTCTCTTCCTCATTTAACAAATGTCTGGAACTTTGGATTAAGAATTGGTGGAATACCAGGCAATCCGAAACTCTCTTAACTGATATTCAAGAGAAAAGGATTCTAGAAAGATTCATAGAATTAGAAGAACTTTCTCTCTTGGACGAGATGATAAAAGGGAAACTAAAGACACATGTACAAAAACCTCCTACAGGAATACACAAGGAAATAATACAATGGGTCAAAATAAATAATGAGGATCATCTCCATACCATTTTGCATTTCTCGACAAATATAATCTGTTTGGCTATTCTAAGTGGTTCTTTTTTTCTGGGTAAAGAGGAACTTGTCATTTTGAATTCTTGGGTTCAGGAATTCTTCTATAATTTAAATGACTCAATAAAAGCTTTTTTTATTCTTTTAGTTACTGATTTTTTTGTTGGATTTCACTCCACCCGTGGTTGGGAACTAGTAATTCGTTGGGTCTACAACGATTTTGGATGGGCTCCTAACGAGCTTATTTTCACTATTTTTGTTTGTAGTTTTCCAGTAATTCTAGATACATGTTTGAAATTTTGGGTCTTTTTTTGTTTAAATCGTCTATCTCCTTCGCTTGTAGTCATTTATCATTCAATTAGTGAAGCATAAATTCATTTGATCTCCCGATATTAATATTAATCAAATTAGCAAGCATCTTTTTTTAGAAAGAAAGCCCTTTTCCATTTTAGCAAAATTCTTTCTATTTATACCTACTTTAAGGTATTCATCATTGCAGTACAACTGTTGCAGTAGAATGACAACAGATTCGTGTATAGGGAACTAGATTAGCTTAGCTACCTATCTAATTTATTGTAGAAATTCTGGGATCTGCGATTGGACATGGAAAATAGAAATACTTTTTCTTGGGTAAAGGAACAGATAACTCGATCGATTTCTGTATCGATCATGATATACGTAATAACTCGGACATCTATTTCAAATGCATATCCCATTTTTGCGCAGCAGGGTTATGAAAACCCACGAGAAGCAACTGGACGAATTGTATGTGCCAATTGCCATTTAGCTAGCAAGCCCGTCGATATTGAAGTTCCCCAAGCTGTGCTTCCCGATACTGTATTTGAAGCAGTTCTTCGAATTCCTTATGATATGCAATTGAAACAAGTTCTTGCTAATGGAAAAAAGGGAGGGTTGAATGTAGGTGCTGTTCTTATTTTGCCCGAGGGATTCGAATTAGCGCCGCCCGATCGTATTTCCCCTGAGTTAAAAGAAAAGATAGGAAATCTTGCTTTTCAGAGTTATCGTCCCGATAAAAAAAACATTCTTGTGATAGGCCCTGTTCCCGGTAAGAAATATAGTGAAATTGTCTTTCCCATTCTTTCCCCTGATCCTGCTACGAAGAAAGATGCTCATTTCTTAAAATATCCCATATATGTAGGGGGAAACCGAGGAAGAGGACAGATCTATCCTGATGGTAGCAAGAGTAACAATACAGTCTATAATGCTACGTCAACAGGTATAGTAAGAAAAATACTACGTAAAGAAAAGGGGGGGTATGAAATATCCATAGTTGATGCATCAGATGGACGCCAAGTGATTGATATTATACCTCCCGGACCAGAACTTCTTGTTTCAGAGGGGGAATCCATCAAGCTTGATCAACCATTAACAAGCAATCCTAATGTGGGAGGTTTTGGTCAGGGGGACGCAGAAATCGTGCTTCAGGATCCATTACGTGTCCAAGGCCTTTTGTTCTTCTTCGCATCCGTTATTTTGGCACAAGTTTTTTTGGTTCTCAAAAAGAAACAGTTTGAAAAGGTTCAATTGTACGAAATGAATTTCTAGGTCCCGGGATTTCTTACCATCAAGTTGGTAAAAAGCCTCGATTTATTGGCAATTGCTAGAATTATCTATGATCTATTTTGGAAATCCTTTTTTTGTTTAGACTGCTTTTTGTTTATGAGATGTCTGGAATTCCTTATTTATATCCCATGCAAAAGAAGAGAATCCAAGGCAAAGGCGAGAACAATCAAATTAAAATTTCTTCTTTTTCGGAGGGATTGCAGGTCTTCTTAATCGTCTATTCGGCACAAGAAAAAGCCTTTTTCTTGTGCCGATTCTTCTTGTATCAAAATAAGAATCCTTTTTCTTCCTAATTCGTCAAAGATTACTATTTCTTCTTTATTCGGGTCTGTCTCTTGGACCTCTTTTTCTTTTGCTTAGGTTTAGCCGAGGTAGTGGACAAACAGAGGGGAAGAAAATATGGCGGGGGAAAAATTTCTTGTGATTGTGAGCAAATTGCTTGGCTTGTTTAATTAAGTTCAACTTCAAATTTACAGAAATTTTGCAAAAAAAAAGTAAACTCTTCCATTGAAGGTTTTTTTATTTTTAGGCTAGTTGAATAGTTTTGATTAAGGTTTTATTAGTTTATTACTCGAAACTAAATCAAGGATTTTCAGGATACTTCCTTCGTGGAATAAGATATTGGATCCTCGAGTGATCTCTTTTTCTTGTTGCTTCATAAGAGTGAATCGAATAGATTCAATTCGCGTTATAAGAGTAAAATAAAAATTCCGCGGGTCCTTTCCGCTCTAATCAGATAAAGGGGGGTAAGGACCCGCTAAGCTCCTACTTTTTCATGTTTACAATCTGGTCCCTCCGATTACTATAGAGATGAACCCAATCCAGAATATGAACCATAAAAGAAAACACCTACTAAACCAATCACAGCAATACCAGCTACAGTACCTATCAGCCAAAGAGGAATTCTTCCAGTAGTATCGGCCATTTCCCCTACTTTCCTCCACATTTTATCAATTGGTCATGCTAGAGACAAAAACAGTCATGGGTAGTTATAAGGATGGTATCCTTCCAAATGGGATAAGAGAATTCTTATTAGTCTCTTTCTTTCTCTCAATTGAAGAAGTAATTGGAAAATAAAACAGCAAGTACAAAAATGAGTAATAAACCCCAGTATAGACTGGTACGATTCAATTCAACATTTTGTTCATTCGGGTTTGATTGTGTCATAGTTCTATAGTTGGAATTTGTTTTATCGTTGGATGAACTGCATTGCTGATATTGATCCCAAGAAAAAAACAGTAGGTACAGCTAGTCCGTGAATAGCCAGCCATCGCACTGTAAAAATAGGATAGGTTCGATCTATGGTCATTGAGGGCCTCCTAAAAGGATCTACTAAATTCATCGAGTTGTTCTAAAGAATCAAAACGGTCGGTTATTAACGGAATTCCTTGTCGGCTTTCCGTGAAATACTCGTTTGGCCTAGGACTTCCAAACACGTCATAAGCTAAACCCGTACTGACAAATAACCAACCCGCAATGAATAGGGAAGGTATAGTAATGCTATGAATAACCCAGTATCGAATACTGGTAATAATATCAGCAAAAGAACGTTCTCCCGTGCTTCCAGACATGCTGAACTCCCAAAATTTTTGTACATTCAAAAAAGGAATTGATTCCGTAAAAGATGGGATCGACCAGTAAATAGAAAATTACTGATATTTCATCCTTGTGAGATTGTCAATTTTGTACCAAAGGTGTATTTTGAGTATACCGAATTAGTATAGCTATCCTTCCTATGGCACAGCAATCTGGTTTTGCCTGGTTCCGAAACATAATTACTTTTTTATTTTTTTTTTGTCTATAGGTAAGCTATATGTTATTCAAGGCATCAATAGAAAACCCCATTTTTGTAGGTTCTACTTACTTTTCATTGGCTTCGGAATAATAGAGTAATTCGGAATAGCAGCCAAAATCTTGGGAAAATCTAAGTTAATGATCAATAGGTTTGGATAAATAATTTAGGAAGGATATTCTCATACTGACACAATACAAGGACAAGTATATGTGAAATCTATCCTTTCATAATTCGTAATTCATCCTTGTATTGTTTGTTGGATTAGGTCTAACTTTCTTGACCAAACTGCGAGCGCGGAACTTTACGAGATGAAATAGGGAAAGACAGAAGATAGAATAGAACTTAAAAGGATAATTGAAGTGACTCGTCTTCGAATCTACTTTGGTTGGAGTTCGAAAAAGGAATAAAAATAAAGTAAATTCAAGGAAGAGCTTTCTTTTTTTTTTTTTTTTAACAGCCCCTTGGCAGGTCGTGGAATGCTTTTGTTCTCCTCTTATTCCATATGGAATACAATCAGTTAAAATAAGAAGGAATAGGGGAATATTCGATCGTTCACTCCAAAAAGAGGGTCCTATTGAAAAAGAAATTATCCAAAATAGAAAGAAGTTTTTTTTTTCAAATTCAATTGTTTATTTATCTCTTATTCAAAAATTTCCCTGAAAATTGAATTTCTTTTTTTCATTCAATGGGGTTAGATGATCTAGTTCTTAATATTATTACTTTACTCAATTGACAAATTCCACAACAAATCTCTTGATTCGGAATTAGGGACTCATGTATCATCTGATGAATCCACTTTCTTTTACACTTCTGTATCTTACTCTATCTTGTTTTTTAGTATTATCTAAAATAACTGATGAATTATGAATTTTCCATAACTTAGGTAAATGCTTTACCAACATATGTAGTGTAGTAAAAAAAAATAAATGGAATTTAACTCTTTCATGCTTACTTTAACTAGTTATTTTGGTTTTCTACTGGCTGCTTTAACTATAACCCCAGCTCTATTTATTGGCTTGAACAAGATACGCCTTATTTGAATTGACTGAATAATTATAATTCAGAAAAGAAAAATCTTTCTTTGGGATTCCTGGCATTCTACGACTCTTTTCCAGACTAATTAGGAATTCTTTTCTTGGTCATTGAGATTCGTGGATAATTTAGAGTACTATTTAGGGATAGATCGTACCTCTTTTTTTATCCCCTCGAACAAATCGAAATGATTGAAGTTTTTCTATTTGGAATCGTCTTAGGCCTAATTCCTATTACTTTAGCGGGATTATTCGTGACTGCGTATTTGCAATACAGGCGTGGGGATCAGTTGGATCTTTGATTGAGTCATTTTTTTTTTTTGATTGACCTCCTCCAGACCAGAGAGGAGGTCAAATTGAAATTGGAGTTACAATTCAATTTTGTTAAGTTATTTTACTCTGCTTCGACATAAAATAGATGGAATCACGCTCTGTAGGATTTGAACCTACGACATCGGGTTTTGGAGACCCGCGTTCTACCGAACTGAACTAAGAGCGCTTTCATTCATTCAAAAAGAAAATCTTTTTCTATTCCTAATGTATCTCACGTACGTATAGTCTCCACAAATTCAAGTTATACCCACTTTACTTTAATTGATCTCGTCGCTACTGCCTATAAAGAAGAAAGAAGTAATAGGTAGGGATGACAGGATTTGAACCTGTGACATTTTGTACCCAAAACAAACGCGCTACCAAGCTGCGCTACATCCCTTTTCCAAATTAAATTGTTGTACAATGCCATTGTACACAATTCCTGTCTTCTTTTCCACATCATAATTTTCTTCTTCTTTCTTTCTCTATCTATATATAGAACCCTCGTGTCATTTCTTCTTTTTGGTCTCATATAATTAAGGAATTATATACATATAAAATCCAATATAATTTCGCCTATAAAAGAAGGATTACTTTTCCTTGGTAATATATAGGAAGAAGGGGTCATCTTTTTCTTTTTTAGGGATAGGAAAATTTCGTCGATATGGTTCATTTTATATATAGCATAACAATCTTGGGCAAGAGTTTATGATCATATATGTATTCCAACAAGGAAGGAGGATTTTCAATGCGGGATATAAAAACATATCTCTCTGTAGCACCCGTGCTAAGTACTCTATGGTTTGGTGCTTTAGCAGGTTTATTGATAGAAATTAATCGTTTATTCCCAGATGCTTTGTCATTCCCTTTTTTTTAATTCTAGTTATTGCTATGGGAGGGATAGATTTCTTCGTGATATGACAAAATTTGATCCTTTTCAATCTTTTTTTAGTATCGGAAGGAAAAAGAAAGAAAAGATGGATTGGGTTGAACCTCAGAGTCATTAAAAATTTGGTAAACCCCATTTTTGAAAATAGAAATTCAATTTAAAGGGGTACCCAAGCTAAATAAGGCCTCAGAAATCAGAGCATAGAAAAGGCGGGGCTGGCTAATTAAATGAAAGGATTTCGAACCAAAATCTTTGCTAATTCGACAAGGATTGTATTCTTTAATTATTTCTCTATTTTTTATTACTTAATTAAAGAATAAAAAAAAATTATTCTAATGAATTTTATTCTTCTTCTTCGGATTCAAAATAGAAGAATAAAAGAATAAGTAGAAGAATTAAGTTAAGTCAATCCAAAAAGAAAAGGAGGTTCATGGCCAAGGGAAAAGATGTTAGAATCAGAGTTATTTTGGAATGCATCAGTTGTGTTCGAAAAGGTGCCAATGAGGAATCGACGGGGATTTCTAGATATAGTACTCAAAAGAATCGCCACAATACACCCGGACAATTAGAATTCAAAAAATTTTGTCGTTATTGTCGCAAGCATACGACTCATCACGAAATAAAGAAATAGGAACATCGTGTGTTTGATCTTTCCAAACAACAGAAAGAGTAAGAACTTCATATTTAATATATAAAGAAAACATAGTATAGAATACAAAATACAAATCAACTCATCTGATTTCCGGTAGATATTATTTCATATGTATAGAGGGTATTCATATACTATAATATGAATCAAATAAGATATGGATCAAAGAAAAACTACTTCTTCTGGATCCTAAATTAATAAAATAAAGAAGTGAATTTTCAAATTTTCAAATTTTAAATAAGGAATAAATCATGTATACATCTAAACAACCTTTTCTTAAATCTAAGCAACCCTTTAGTAAATCCAAGCAAACTTTTAATAAATCCAAGCAACCCTTTCGTAAATCCAAGCAAACTTTTCGTAAATTCAAGCAACCTTTTCGTAAATCTAAACAACCTTTTCGTAGGCGTCCCCGGATTGGCCCGGGAGATCGAATTGATTATAGAAACATGAGTTTAATTAATAGATTTATTAGTGAACAAGGAAAAATATTATCGAGACGAATAAATAGATTAACCTTGAAACAACAACGATTAATTACTCTTGCTATAAAACAGGCTCGTATTTTATCTTTCTTACCGTTTCGTAACTATGAGAACGAAAAGCAATTTCAAGCCCAGTCAATTTCAATAATTACAGGTTCTAGACCCAGAAAAAATAGACATATTCCTCAATTAACGCAAAAGTACAATTCCAATCGAAACTTAAGAAACAACAACCAAAATTTAAGAAACAACAACCGGAACTTAAGTTCCGATTGTTGATGTTTTATTCGAATTCGAAAGGGCCAGACCTATATATATTATAAAGAAAGTAATCCAGCTCGTTGATTCCTACCACTTAATCTTAATTTATTGTATCTTCCCGGAGTTCCCTCTCCGGGAATTCATCTTTTATTATTCCAGTATATTACTTTATTTATACCTTTAATTGATGATCTTTATTTTATTGGAAATCGTGTAAAGATTATTTGGATTTGATACAGCTACTTGTGCAAGCATTTTACGATTAAGAATCAATTTCTTCTTGTACAGGTTGTGTATTAATTTACTATAACTATCGAATACTTTATATACCCGCGTTGCTGCGTTTATCCGAGTGATCCACAAACGACGAAAATCCCTCTTTTGCCTACCTCTATCTCGATGAGAGGAAACAAAAGCTCTTTTTACCTGTTGGGTAATCATTCGATTAAGTCTTAAATGAGCCCCTCTAAAGTTTGAGGCAAATGAACGCATTTTTGTTCGTCGTCTCCGGGCTATATATCCTCGCGGAACTCTGGTCATTGAATCAAATTAACCTTAATGAATAACTAATGATTTCTCTTCTTTTAGCCACCCTTTTTCTCATTAATAACAAAACTAATTATTCCGATATATAAAATATTAATTCCAATGGCTTTTGCTATAGTAACCTTCCCAACCACGATTTTTTATTCCACTCCGTTCAGTTATTTCTATACGAAATAACAAATTCATTCTAATAATACTAAAAAAAATAGTGGGTTCCATCGTTTCTATGGTTCCCTTTTAAACGGTGAGGCCCTCTCTATACACCGGAGCCCTTTCTTTCATCAAAAGGTATTGCGAACTTGTATAGTCCACATTCTTTGGCTCTACCTATCCATTATAGAGTAAATAGCTCTTTTCACAATAAGAGTTATCCATACAGTGACGGTATTTAATTATGAAAGTTGGCTAAGTAGCTGACCCTGTTAGTCCGTTCTTTTAAGATAAAGGAGCATAAGCCTTTTTCTTTTTATTACTATTTCCTCCGCTTAATGGATAACCATTTGCTACCAATGGGAGAATTGCTTCTTATTTCCAATTTAGATAATTGGATTTGCACCAAAGGAAACCATAAATTCCATATACCATAGAAATCTAGGATAGAGAAGCTATATCCTATTCATTGGTACTAATCATGGATACTTCAATTTTTTTTATATTTGTTTGAAGTCATGATCTGAACGAGTCGCACATACACCCTAGCACATGTTCCTCGACGCTGAGGGCATCCTTTAAGCGCGGCCGTTTTTCGAGCATTTCGTATTGGCTGTCTTGCGTTTCTAATAAGTTGTTTAACCGTCGGCATGTTGTATGTATATAGAAAAAAATGGATTGGTTTAGATCCATCTTAACCTGATGATTGCTCATCATGAAGTCTTTCTATTTTCTATTAAATCGAGGAAAACACGAATTTAGCTGTGAAATAACTTTACAAGAAATCCGGACACTACCAATCCTTAAACATTTCTGGAAACCACACTGGATCAGTATCGCAGTGCTTGTCAATCATTTCATCCCCTACAATATCGACAAGTCCATAAGCTTTGGCTTCGTCTGCTGACATAAAAACATCCCTTTCCATGTCTTCGGATACAACCCAAAAAGGCTTGCCTGTTCTTACTGCATAAACCCTTGTGATCATTTCGCGAACTTTGTGTAACTCTTCTACTTCTAGTAAAAATTCTGGTGTCCTTGCCCGATAATAAGCACTAGCAGGTTGGTGAAGCATAATCCTCGCGTGAGGGAATGCTATACGCTTGGTGGGTTCTCCTCCAAGCAGAATGAAGGACGCCATGGAGGCGGCTATTCCGAGGCATATTGTATATATATCTGGTGTCACCGTTTGCATCGTATCAAAAATAGCCATTCCTGAGATTAGCCACCCGCCTGGGGAGTTTATAAACAAAAAAATATCACTAATTCCATCTTCTATACTCAGATATACCATGAGACCTGTAATATGATTCGTGATCTCGCAACGAATCTCTTGACCTAAAAAAAGTGTCCTTTCTCGATACATAACATTGTATAAGTCAACCCAAGTCGCTTCTTCATCTCCAGGAATCCGGTAAGGTACTTTTGGAACACCAATGGGCATATTAGATTAATATTATTAAATTTAAGTAAGAAAACCACACTTTAATATGGAAACGTAAGAATGGAACAGAAAGAAAGAATCCGCAGTTTATTGTCTTAATTTTTATTCTTATTCTATATGAATATTATAGATTCTATTAATACGTAGATTGAAAGGTTATACATATAAGGAATGTAAGACAGATTGAATAAAGAAAAGGGAATGGGTGATTTAATGCTAAACAAAGAGGGGTAGCGATCTATTCTTCGTTTTTTTCCAAATGGCCAAGTTACCCATTGCATATTGGCACTTATCGAGTATAGAATAGATCTGCTTCTCTTTCTTCTTATGAACAGAATTGGCTTCTTATTTTTAATGGAATGAAATAAATATTCGCGCTTTCTGACACAGAATCCCCTAGAAGGGTTAGGTACATAGGATATGGATAGTCTTTTTCAATGCGATAAAATAAAGCGACATCGTGTCTATTTTTCTTTGCTAAAGGGGTATTTCCATGGGTTTGCCTTGGTATCGTGTTCATACTGTCGTATTGAATGATCCGGGTCGATTGCTTGCGGTGCATATAATGCACACAGCTCTAGTTTCTGGTTGGGCTGGCTCAATGGCTTTATACGAATTAGCAGTTTTTGATCCCTCTGATCCTGTTCTGGATCCAATGTGGAGACAAGGTATGTTCGTAATTCCCTTCATGACTCGTTTAGGAATAACGGATTCGTGGGGTGGTTGGAGTATTTCAGGAGGAACTGTAACAAATCCGGGTATTTGGAGTTATGAAGGTGTGGCAGGTACGCATATTGTGTTTTCTGGCTTGTGTTTCTTGGCAGCGATCTGGCATTGGGTATATTGGGACCTAGAAATATTCTCTGATGAGCGGACGGGAAAACCCTCTTTGGATTTGCCCAAGATCTTTGGAATTCATTTATTTCTTGCAGGGGTGGCTTGCTTTGGCTTTGGGGCATTTCATGTAACGGGTTTGTATGGTCCTGGGATATGGGTATCCGATCCTTATGGACTAACTGGAAAAGTACAAGCTGTAAATCCAGCGTGGGGTGCAGAAGGTTTTGATCCTTTTGTTCCGGGGGGAATAGCTTCTCATCATATTGCTGCGGGTACATTGGGTATATTAGCGGGCTTATTCCATCTTAGTGTCCGTCCGCCTCAACGTCTATATAAAGGATTACGTATGGGCAATATTGAAACTGTACTTTCCAGTAGTATCGCTGCTGTTTTTTTTGCAGCTTTCGTAGTTGCTGGAACTATGTGGTATGGGTCAGCAACGACCCCAATCGAATTATTTGGGCCTACTCGTTATCAGTGGGATCAGGGATACTTTCAGCAAGAAATATATCGAAGAGTTAGCAATGGTTTAGCCGAAAATCTTAGTTTATCAGAAGCTTGGTCTAAAATTCCCGAAAAATTAGCCTTTTATGATTATATTGGTAATAATCCGGCAAAAGGGGGATTATTCAGAGCAGGCTCAATGGACAATGGGGATGGAATAGCTGTTGGATGGTTAGGACATCCCGTCTTTAGAGATAAAGAAGGACGTGAGCTTTTTGTACGCCGTATGCCTACTTTTTTTGAAACATTTCCGGTTGTTTTGGTAGATGAGGAGGGAATTGTTAGAGCAGACGTTCCTTTTAGAAGAGCAGAATCCAAATATAGTGTTGAACAAGTAGGTGTAACGGTGGAGTTCTATGGTGGCGAACTTAATGGAGTAAGTTATTCTGATCCTGCTACTGTAAAAAAATATGCGAGGCGTTCTCAATTAGGGGAAATTTTTGAATTAGACCGGGCTACTTTGAAATCTGATGGTGTTTTTCGCAGCAGTCCAAGGGGTTGGTTCACTTTTGGTCATGCTACCTTTGCTTTGCTCTTCTTTTTCGGACACATTTGGCATGGCGCTAGAACATTGTTCCGAGATGTTTTTGCTGGTATTGATCCAGATTTGGATGCTCAAGTGGAATTTGGAACATTCCAAAAAGTGGGAGATCCAACTACAAGGAAACAGGCAGTTTGATACACATTGTTATAGTATCTTTCACCTCTCTTTTTTGATTTGACATGGGAAACATCTCCCATCCTTTCTTTGACTCTTTTCTTTCTTTATATGGGAAATTATCCCAAATGACAAATGAATAGGTGTGGAAGTTATAATTGTAAATAAACCAGGATCGAATCTATGGAAGCATTGGTTTATACGTTCCTTTTAGTTTCGACTTTAGGGATAATTTTTTTCGCTATCTTCTTCCGAGAACCACCTAAGGTTCCACCAACTCCAACTAAAAGAATAAAATAATTTCATTTAAGTAAGAAGTCCCCCTATCTGGGAGACTTCTTACTTAAATTAGTCTCCGTGTTCTTCGAATGGATCTCTTAATTGTTGAGAGGGTTGCCCAAACGCGGTATATAAGGCATACCCAGTAAAGCTTACAAGTAAACCAGATATGGAGATGGCGACTAAAGTTGCTGTTTCCATTTTTATAGAATTTCAAGATTACAATGGATCTACGAAAAGATCGTGTATTTACAACTACAACGAATAGTATACAAAGTCAACACCAATGATTAAATAGAATTTATGGCTACACAAACGTTGAAGATAGTTCTAAACCTAGGCCAAAACGAACTGGTGCAGGTAGTTTACTGAAACCCTTGAATTCGGAATATGGGAAAGTCGCCCCGGGTTGGGGGACTACTCCTTTTATGGGGATCGCAATGGCTTTATTCGCTATATTCCTATCTATCATTTTAGAAATTTATAATTCTTCCGTTTTACTGGACGGAATTTTAACCAATTAGGTTTCTACTAACTAAAACTAGGAAGTCAGAGTTTTTCCATCCAAAAAAGCCTTTCTAGTTTAAGATCTACATTTCTAGATATTATGGTAGTTCGACCGCGGAATTTTTTTGTTTCGGTATCTCTGGAATATGAGTGTGTGACTTGTTAGAATTGATCCTATTGATAATACATAGAAAGGGCCTGTTATCTCTATCAAGATGATTCTAATTCGTCAGATATTATTTATTCTAGTATCTGGAACACGAAATAGATAGAGTGGATCAAAAAAAAATGGAACTATGATTCATACTCACTATTAAGACCTCGCAACCAGACTGAAAAATTCAAGTAGTTCTTAAATAAAAATAAAAAAGAAATTTTCTTCCTTCCAATTTTGTTTGCCCAAAAGACAACTTTTTTCTCTCGATTTTGTCGAGTCATTACACTGATTCAATAAATGATTATCAAGCGGTTCTTATTCGAAGAACCCTTGCCTTTTGTTTAGCTTGAGACTAAATCATCGTGGCTCTAGTATGAATCTAAGGTTTTAATTGAACTGATTCATAGGATCTCAACAAGATAATTTCTATATTACGCATAAAAAAACAAATCCTTTATAGGGAAGAGAAAAGTCAAGAAGCCTCTAATGACCAACATAAGGGAAAGGAAGAAAGAAAGACGCGCCAACTTGAGATTTTTTGGCATTATCATCACAAAGAAGATATTCCGGATTTTTCTTATTTGATATCTTCAAGGCAAATCGACCCAATTCAGTGGCTGATGAAGTTTTGAACCTTTTTTCTAATATTCGTTGAAAATTTTTGTGTTTCTGCTTGAGCCGTACGAGATGAAATTTTCATATACGGCTCTTAGAGGGGGACTCGGGTTAGTTACCTATCTCAATAAAGTATATGATTGGTTTGAGGAACGTCTTGAGATTCAGGCAATTGCAGATGATATAACTAGTAAATATGTTCCTCCCCATGTCAACATATTTTATTGTTTAGGGGGAATTACACTTACTTGTTTTCTAGTACAAGTCGCTACCGGTTTTGCTATGACTTTTTACTACCGACCAACCGTTACAGAGGCTTTTTCCTCGGTTCAATACATAATGACCGAGGCCAACTTTGGTTGGTTAATCCGATCAGTTCATCGATGGTCAGCAAGTATGATGGTTTTAATGATGATCCTGCATGTATTTCGTGTGTATCTCACAGGGGGATTTAAAAAACCCCGCGAATTAACTTGGGTCACAGGTGTGGTTTTGGCTGTTTTGACTGCATCATTTGGTGTAACTGGTTATTCTTTGCCTTGGGATCAAATTGGCTATTGGGCAGTCAAAATTGTGACAGGTGTACCTGACGCCATTCCGGTAATAGGATCGCCTTTAGTGGAGTTATTACGCGGAAGTGCTAGTGTGGGCCAATCCACTTTGACTCGTTTTTATAGTTTACATACCTTTGTACTGCCTCTGCTTACTGCCGTATTTATGTTAATGCACTTTCCAATGATACGTAAGCAAGGTATTTCGGGTCCTTTATAGGGAAGGCATATCATAGAGAATTATAATTATCATATATCATATCGGGTAGGTTTTGGTATTTCATTGCTACAAGCATGGGTTATTGTAAAATAACACATGTCATTTGGATACTTCTCTTCAACTCCAAAGTATTTTTATACAATACAAATAGTTGAAGTTAATTTTACGAAAGAAAAAAGGCGGATTATGGAGTGTGTGACTTGAATTATTGATTTGGCCATGCAGATAAAGAATTGGATCTGCCACATTAGAATTCACAACCAAAGGTGTCTCCGCATCCAATCAACATGTAAGTCCCCTACCTAGGAAGGATAGGCTGGTTCACTTGAGGAGAATATCTTCTATGATCATACCGCAACCATGTCATCCATGAACAGGCTCCGTAAGATCCCATAGAGTAGAAATGGAATAAGTCATGTGACATGATCCAGTTCTCTATTTATTACACTTACCTTTTTATTATAGTATGGAAATGCATTCATTTTCTTTGCATCGATTGTGATCCGCAATACTATCGGAGTAAAAGAAGGGATCTAAGGAAGAATGTAGGCTAAACTTTTTGATTTTTTATTAGTAACAAGTAAATATTTTGTTGGAGGTAAGAAACTTGCGATATTGAGGGGATAAATACCAACTAATCAAGAGACATGAGACAATCCACAAAGCAATTGATCATGATCAAATTTGTAAGCCCACTTGGATATTGAGCATTTACCCATAAGAATAGGATTATTTTCAATGAGTAGTTGTAGGTGCAACTTCGGAAAAGAGAATCTGATAAAGCTTTTCTTGCCTAGAGTCATTGAGTCATTATAAACCTTAATTCTATTAAGGATCTTCCGCGGTCTTATTTCTTTCACTCTTGCTCGAGCCGGATGATGATAAATTCTCATGTCCGGTTCCTTTGGGGATGGATCCT
>NW_028259461.1:9007790-9039474 GCF_056163025.1 Triticum urartu | reverse complement strand
AAATAGTAAGATGAAGAAAAATGCGATATACTAGCTACAATAGCGCCTAAGGGCCCAAAAATTTCTCGAATAGGAATTCTAGGATTCCATTCTTTTATCGCATTGGGATGTTTTGAATTCTTGAATAAACCAATTCGAGAACAGTTGGATGCCGACAAAATCATCAAAGAGTGGTATTCTTTATTTCGATTCAACAAAGTGCCAATAGCTTCTGGATGTTGGCTAAGTGATTCAATCTTCGCCTTGGAATAAAAAGAATTGATATTGGCGCGATCTAACCTATTATGGGGAATCGGTCCTGCACTTGTCCTACCATACCTTTTTCGTGTATACGAAATAGTGGACTTGACTAACTCAATTCTTAGGAAATCGCGAATAAGATCATTTGCTCTTACCTCAACAAGGGAAGCACCAGCCTTTTCTTTTTCTTCTTGTTCCCAATTCACTACTAAGCAAGTTCTAACAAATTGACTATTTGTGTGATAAATTCTTTGAGTTAACTTGCTATTTTCATGAGAAATAAAATTGACAAGTCGAATTTGGAGATTATTTTCTTCTTGCAAGAGATCCTGCGGGAAAAGTGTTGCTAAATTTCTTCCTTCGTCCATTTCATATGCCACTGTAGGGCGAACGGAAACAAAATACTTTTCCTTGCTCTTGAGAATTTTTTTCCGTTGAACATAGACCCAATTTTTCCTTTTTTTTGATTCCTTAGAATCTTTTTTTTGTCTTTCTGGCGGTATCAAACAGCCACCTAATATCTTATCCGCCTCTTCAGGAAAATGAATATCTCCGGAAAATATTTGAGTTCCGTATGGCTTTTTTTTCTCTTCACTCGGACCAGTCCGCCTAGTCGACTTCTTGTATTTTTTGTGAGTTGTGTATTCACTCCAATAATACTATTGTCAAGTATCTTTAGGGATGAAGATCTCGGCAAGATATGAAGTTCTTGAAGAATGAAAAAAAACCGATCTACTTCTTTTTGGTATTTTAGACTAAATTCTTTTGTTCCTCGATGCTCAATCAAACCCTCTTTTTTTAAGATGGAATCTTCCTCTGGGCTCTCGTATTCGTCCTCTGAATCTTCTTCTGAGTCTTCCTCTAAAGTACCATATTTTTCCTCTGCGCTTTCCCCGGGGCTGCCATATTCGTCTTCTGAGTCTTCCTCTAGAGTTCCATATTCGTCCTCTTGGGTCCTATATTTGCTCTCTGGGCTCCCATATTCCTCTTCTGAGTCTTTCTCTAAAGTCCTATATTCGTTCTCTGGGTTCCCATATTCGTTTTCTGGGCTCCCATATTCGTCTTCTAGGGTTTTCATATTCGTATTCGTCTTCTAGGATTCCATATTTAGATTCTTCTAGGGTTTCATATTCATATTCGTCCTCTCGGGTCCTGTATTCGTCTTCTAGGGTCTCATATTCCTCTTCTGAGTCTTCCGCTCGAGTCCTATATTCTTCTTCTAGGGTCCTATATCTAAATTTAACAATTCCTGAACCCTTTTTATCTTTTCTGTATCGGGGATCGTCAAAATAAGCAAAAATAGTATTTCTACGTAAAACACCCATAAGGGGGATTTCAATCGAAATCCCAAAACAGGATATTAGTTCTTTCTCTTGTTCTTGATGATATTGTAATGGAATGACGAACCTATTTCTTCGCTTTTTCGCCAACAAATCTGAATTATCTTGAAAAATAGAAGGATAGATAAAATTCCAATGGCCATTGGACATGATTCGATCCGACGTTGAATAATCAAGAATTTCCCTATCTTTTTTACCATAAGTATTCATTTGATCTTGATCCTTGTGGAGTGAAAAAGACGCTATACTGGATCTGCACATACTTACTGACAATATCCATAAATGGCTTGTTTTTGGTAATCGGCGAAGATTACCATATTGATATTCGGGCGCATGGTAAACATCAGTACTCCAGTGCATTTCGCCGTCTGATTCAGAATAAATATGCTTTTGTACCCTTTCTTTAAAATGTAAAGTGGACGTTCCGGCACGAATCTCCGCAATTACTTGTTCGGATTTTACATATTGATCATTTTGCACTAGAATCAAGCTTTTTGAGGGAATATTCACACTATATAGAATATCTTGACTCTGAATAGTTACATGCAAGTCTATATAACATAGAAAAGCAGGCTGCCCATGACGGGTACGTGTGGGGTGAACCAAATTCTCATTGAATTTTATTTTTCCATTCGAAGGGGATCGTACAAGGTCGGCAGTACCCCCTGTGAATACTCCGCCAGTATGAAAAGTTCTTAATGTTAGTTGAGTCCCTGGCTCCCCAATTGATTGACCTGCAATAATACCTACGGCTTCTCCCAATTCGACCAGATCACTATGAGTAGGACTCCGGCCATAGCATAATTGACAGATCCAAGAAGTGCTTCGGCAAGTAAAGGGGGTTCTAATATATATTGGTTGTGCTCGAAATGGTTGTGCTCGAAAGGCAGTTATGAATCGATTGACTAATCCAATTCCAATATCTTGATTTCGCGCGGCAATGCATCGTGAACCGATATATATATCGTCTGCTAATACACGACCAATTAGTGTTTGGACAAAAAGTTTTTCCGTCATCCCATTTTGAGGACTTACAGAAATACCTCGGATAGTACCACAATCTCTTCTACGCACAATAATATGTTGAACTACTTCAACAAGTCTACGTGTAAGATATCCAGCATCTGCTGTTCGCACAGCAGTATCTACAACCCCTTTGCGGGCTCCATAGCAGGAAATTATATATTCTGTCAAAGAAAGTCCCTCGCGTAAATTGCTTTGAATAGGTAAATCAATCATTTGTCCTTGAGGGTCCGACATTAATCCTCTCATACCTACTAATTGGTGTACTTGAGATGCATTTCCTCTGGCTCCTGAAAAAGACATTAGATAGACTGGATTAGAAGGATCCGTTATCCGAAAATTTGAATTCATTTCTTGTTTCAAATATTCACTTGTCGCATACCATATCTCAACAGATTGGCGTAATTTTTCTACCGCGTGTACAGCCCCATAATAATAGTGTTTCTCCAAAAGAAAACTCTGTTGTTCCGCGTCTTGGACTAACCATCCCTTAGAGGGTATTGTTAAAAGATCCTCGATTCCTAACGAAATCGATGTAGTAGTGGCTTGATGGAAGCCCAGAGTCTTTAGTTGATCCAGTATATGGGATGTATATCCCATTCCAAAATGATCTATTAATCTGCTAATAAGTCGTTTCATACCAGTTCCGTCTATCTCTTTATTATGAAAGACCAGATTGGCCCGTTCCGCCATACATAAGTACCCCCTTTTCGGCTGAGTAGGATTCGACAATTGCTGAGTAGGATTCGACAATGGGCCTGAGTCAGTGATTCGAAAATTTAATTAACTTAATTGCCTCAATCTCAATCTGGATTCGCGTGGCAAATAATGATGATACTAGGGAAATCGGAATGCCCCCCGAAAGGGGAGGGGCATCGCCGAATCTAACTTTCTTGTTTAGGTAGTGTATGAATAGGCCTGACTAAATCCTTGTATGGCTTCCTCTATTTCTCTATAAAAAGAAATATGACCAAGAGTGGTTCGAATGTATATCGAACGAATTTCTTTTTTTCTATTTCCCATTATTAGATAGTGGGCATAAATCTCATGATAAGTCCCCAAAGATTCATATTGAACTTCAATCGGAACTTCTCTTGACCCAATGACGCGTTGATCCAGGTTCCATCGTAGCCACAAGGGACTATCTAAACTGATTAGTTTTTGTCTATAAGCTCCCAGTGCATCATAAGAACTAGAAAAATGGGGTTCTTTATCTTTCCTATATTTAAAATTATTATTATTATTGTAATTTACTTTTAGATTTGGGTAGTTTCTGCAACTATTATATCTATTTGCACAAATACCTCGACGCTTTCCAATCGTTAATACATAAAGCCCGATAAGCATGTCTTGGGTTGGTACGCAAATAGGATCCCCAATAGCGGGAGATAAGAGATTCATATGAGAAAACATAAGTAAACGGGCTTCTGCCTGAGCTTCCAAGGATAAAGGTAGATGAACAGCCATTTGATCTCCATCAAAGTCCGCATTGAAACCCTTACACACTAATGGGTGTAAAGAAATAGTACGCCCCTCTACTAAAGTGGGTTGAAAGGCCTGTATGCCTAATCTATGCAGGGTAGGTGCTCTATTTAACAGTACAGGATGTCCCCGCATAACTTCTTGAAGTATTTCCCATACAATGGGTTCTTTTTCCCAAATTTTCCTTTTAGCAATCCTTACATTAGAAGTGGCGCGTTTCGTGATTAAATCGCGAATTACAAATAGCTGAAAAAGCTTTATTGCTATCTCTAGAGGTAATCCACATTGATGTAATGAAAGCGAAGGACCCACAACAATGACAGAACGCCCCGAGTAATCGACCCGTTTCCCAAGCAGAGTCTCGCGAAACCTTCCCTCTTTACCTTCAATTACATCTGAAAGTGATTTGTATACTTTATTGTGACCATCCCTCGTCGGTTGCCCGCGGGACCCACTATCAAGAAGTGTATCCACGGCTTCTTGTACCAATTTTTCCTGGCACATTACTAAATCTGCTGGCGCTAATTCACTTCTTTTTAATAGATAGGCAAGATTGTTGTTCCGACGGATAACTCTCTTATAAAGTTCATTAATGTCTGAAGTCACTACTTTATCTCCAGACCTATAAACAATAGGTCTCAATTCGGGAGGAAGAACCGGTAATAAGCACAAAACCATCCATTCTGGTTCTACATTTGTTTGAATAAAATGTTTCGCCAATTGCATGCGTCTAATCAAAAAAACTTTTCTTATTCGTCTTTTTCTATCTTCCCACTCATCTCCACTATACCCCTCGTCTTCTAATTCCTTCCATTCGACCAAAGAATTCTCTATAATAATTCGCAAATCCAAATCTGCTAATTGTTCTCTAATAGCACCTGCTCCTGTCGCAATTTCCCGATTTCGAAATGTTGCAAAGCCTGGGGTAGAAAAAAAGGGAGAAATGCTGTGGTTACAGGATGCAATTTCCTCTTCGAATAAACCTCGTAATCGTAAAAAAGTGGGTTTTTTAGTGCTGGGCCTAGCAAAAGAGAAATCGCCGTATACTAGGCCCTCCAACTTCTTAAGAGGTTTATCTAAAAGATTCGCGATATAACTAGGAAGACCTTTCAAATACCACACATGAGTCACGGGACATGCGAGTTTGATGTATCCCATTTGATATCTTCGTATCCGAGAATCCACAAATTCGACCCCGCATTTTTGGCAAAATCTTTCGTCTTCGTTTTCAGCTCCGCTCGCTCGAGAATTGCCACAAGCGCAAATCCCGCTTTTTATGGGTCCAAAGATTCTTTCGCAAAACAATCCATCTTTTTCTGGTTTATCGGTTTTATAATGAAAAGTAGAGGGCCTTGTGACTTCGCCAACGACTTCTCCATTAGGTAGGTTTTTGTTAGCCCAAGCCTTTATTTGTTGAGGGGAAACGAGTCCAATTTGAAGTTGTTGATGTTTATATTGGTCAATCATAAAATAGAAATAAGAAAAGAATTTATATTTATTCCGATCAAACTTCCTCCCTATTAACCTGGAAGTTCTTTTCAGATACAAGGAAATGATTCAGTTCTAGAGCCAAAGATCGTAGTTCTCGAACGAGCACTCGAAAAGATTCTGGAGGATCCTCATGATTAGGTATTCTTTTTCCCCAGATCGTAGCATTAAGTATTTCTTGGCGAGCTATAAGATGGTCAGATTTATAAGTAAGTATCTCTTGTAAAATATGAGCAACACCAAATCCTTCTAAAGCCCAAACTTCCATTTCTCCTACTCGTTGTCCCCCTTGCTTGGCTCTTCCTCTAACCGGTTGTTGTGTAACAAGTGAGTAGGGCCCAGTAGAACGCCCATGAATTTTCTCATCAACTTGATGAATTAATTTTAAGATATAGGACTTCCCTATTAGAACAGGTTGCTCAAAGGGGTCGCCTGTTCTTCCATCAAATATTCTGCTTTTTCCCGGGTACTCGGGTTCAAATACCCATGGATTTTTTGTTTCTTTACTGGCTTCATATAATTCTGAAAACACAAGTTTTCTTGAAGCCTCTTGCTCATATCTCTCATCAAAGGGTGCTATTCTATAATGTTTCTTTAGCAGATCCCCCGCTAATCCGAGCGAGCTTTCAAATATTTGTCCCACATTCATTCGGGAGGGTACTCCTAAGGGATTGAAGACCATATCAACGGGTGTTCCATCTTGCAAATAGGGCATATCTTGCCTAGGCAAAATTTTGGAAATGATCCCTTTATTCCCATGTCTTCCGGCTACTTTATCCCCAACTTTGATTTCACGTTTCTGTAAAATATATACACGAACCATTATGTCGAGCGGGTCCCTTTGGATCCATTTCACATCGATAACGCGCCCTCTTCCACCTATAGGTAATTTCAGAGAAGTTTCTTTTGAAGTGGAAACCTCAAGGCCAAATATGGCCCGTAATAATCCAGCTTCCGCGATATAAGATGATTCGCTCGCTATCTGAGGCGTTAATTTACCTACTAAAATATCACCAGTTTCTACCCAGGATCCCAACCTAACAACTCCATTTCTGTCCAAATTGCGGAGTAAATGTTCTTCTAGATGTGGTATTTCTTTAGTGATTTTTTCAGCGGAGCCCTGGCTTGTCGTATCCGTCTGAATTTCATATTTCCGGATGTGAAAAGAGGTATAAATATCTTCATATACCAAACGTTCGCTAATTAGTACTGCGTCTTCAAAATTGTAACCTTCCCATGGCATATAAGCTACTAATACGTTTTTTCCTAAAGCAAGTTCGCCCCCAATTGTAGCAGCTCCTTCTGCTAAAATTTGTCCTTTTTTAATGGATTTACCCCGTGGAACCCGGGGTTTTTGGTGCATACAAGTATTTTTGTTAGAGCGACGGTGGTTAACTAAAGGAATACTTATAGTCTTCCCACTACTTGATAAAAGTATCTTATGACTATCAGTAGAAATGATCTTTCCCTCGCGTTCGGCTATAATGGAAACCCTCGAATCTAGAGCTGTTTGGCGTTCCAATCCAGTTCCAACAATGCATTTCTCGGACCGAGAAAGCGGAACTGCTTGGCGCTGCATATTAGAACTCATTAAAGCCCGATTCGCATCATTGTGCTCAATAAAAGGAATGAGAGAACCCCCAATAGAAAAATATTGGAAAGGAAAAATACTTCTAACATGAATCTGTTCCCATGCAATAGTCAAGAATTCTTGACGGTATCTAGCCGGAACAACCTGTTCTTCCTGAATACCTTGATTCAAGGACAAAGAATTTCCTGCTGCTATCATATAATATTCATCTCTATTTGGTGATAGATAAACCACCTGTCTCTCTTTTTTTTCTTTTGCTTTCTCAGCAGATATTTCATAAAACGGACTCTCTATGGATCCCCACAAGTGATCAATTCTCGCATGAATTGTTAAGGATCCAGTAAGTCCAACATTGATTCCTTCAGACGTGTCAATTGGACAAATACGCCCATAGTGACTCGGATGAATATCTCGGCTCCGAAAACTTGCGGTTCTCCCCGTCAACCCTCCAGGACCTAAACAACTCACTTTTCGCCCATGAACAGTTTGTGTCAATGGATTCGTTTGATCAAAAACTTGAGATAACGGGTATGTGCCAAAAAAGGTCTCATAAGTAGTTATTAATAAAATTGAAGTTGAAGTTGGAGTTACCAAAGTTTGGGGAGTCGGTTTCGATTGACGTATGAATACTCTACGAATAGTTTTTTGAACTGCATGTTGTAAACGACCAAGAGCCAATCCGAATTGATCTTGTAACAGATCCGCAACCGAACGAATACGTTTATTTTTCAAGTGATTCATATCGTCATCGTCAAGTATACCCGTTCCAAATTTCATTCCAATCAAATGATCCGTAGCGGCCAATACATCTCGTGGTAACAAGAATGTATTGTTCTGAGGAATATCAAGATTAAGTCTCCGATTCATATTTCGTCGACCAATCCTTCCTAATTCACATTTTTGTTGAAAAAATTTCTTTTGTAATTCCTCGCATAAGGACTCCGAAAATACCAGGTCCCCACCTACACAAGCAAATTGTTGATAAAACTCCAAAATAGCTTTTTCTTTTGACTCAATCCTCTTCTTCTCTTTAGCATTCGGGAAAGACAAGAAAATTTCAGGGTAGGAAACATTATCCAGAATTTCTCTTAGATTCGAACCCATAGCTGATGATAGAACTAGAATAGATATCTTTTGTTTTCTACTCACGCGAGCCCATATCCTTTCTTTTTTATCAATTGCTAATTCCGATCTCCCCCCCCAATCTGATATTATAGTGCCAGTGTAGATAGAAATTCCCTTATGATCTAATTCCGAGCGGTAGTAAATACCAGGACTTAGCAATATTTGATTGATCACAATTCGGTATATTCCATTTATAATAAAGGTTCCTAAGGAATTCATTATAGGAATGTTTCCGATAGAAATGGTTTGCTTTTGCACATCGAAACCAAAAATTAATCTCGCAGATACATATAATTCGGAAGAATAGGTGAGTGATTCATACACAGCATCTCTTTCTTTTATCGAGGGTTCTAGCAGTTGATATCCTTTCGCAAATAATTGAAATGCAATTTCGTGATCTGGATCTTTAATTGTTGGAAACTTGTCAAGTTCTTCTGCCAAGGCTTGATTAATGAACCTACAAAATCCCTCGAATTGGATCTGACTAAATCCGGGTATTGTGGACATTCCCTCGTTTCCATTCCGGAGCATCTTAATCTTAAGTTTCCTGTTTATCAAAGAAAAATTCCATTATCAGCTCACTCTTCATCAATCCCTATGGATCGATCTAGCAATCATGGAATCTATATTCTGTTTACTGAATCACATGAAATTCTAGGGAACTCCACATACGTATTTCATATATGTATTTCATACATATGAATAGAGACCATTTGGACGAAAGTTCGAGTTTGCCAGGGGTACAAATGAAATGAAAATGAATTGATAAAACATTCCTACAAAAAAAATTCTGCCACTTATACTTTATGTTATGATATTCTAATCAGATTGGATGGCAAAGATTTCTCATTTTATCTCCTTTCTATGAATGTAATAAAGCCGTAATATAATATACTAGAAAGTTTGACTTTACTTCGATTTAGAATAGCGTGCTTACTTTAATTTCTCAAAATAATTTGAGGGTTCTTTTTTATTTCGGATCGGAGTAGTATAATTGCTAGAAAATTCAGTATTTCATTGTGGAATTCTAAAATAAAGTAAGTCCCTTTTTTAAGTACATGCCAATCTAGTTATCCACCTCTCCCCATATCCATGCTTTTCTTTTATCGTAATTTCACTTGGGTACGCCAAGATAGTCAGGTTATACTCTATATCAGAGCAAATTTCCTTTTTTTATTCAAGATATTTAATTTAATACTTTGAAAAATTAAAGCATGATTCCCCATAGAGATATGTACATAAAGGGGATCTTTGGATAATAATGCTGTTCGGACCTAAAGTTTACCTATACACGGATTAAGCATAAAGCCATAATATTTTATTATGCCATTGAAGGGGGGGGAGATAATACCGATTTAAGAGTAGTTCACTACTGCAATAAAAAAAAGAGAATTCTAGTTAACGGTTCCAATTTATTCTGAATTTTGCAGCCTGTGAATAGAAATCCACTTTTTCTTCTTTTTCATCTCAATAGAAAGAAATGGGAAGTTTTATTGTGTTAACAATGTATGTTTTAAGATAGAATCTATCGAGGAGAATAATAGAAACTGGATCAAAAAAAGCAGGAATAGATTTTTTGAAAAAGATTGGAAAAAAGTAAGTAGAATTATATTCAAAATAAAAGGGGCTTTTCGTAAGAAAACGTGGATGAATACTTGCTGTTTTCTAGATTTTTGATCGGATTTTTTGGCGGCATGGCCAAGCGGTAAGGCAGGGGACTGCAAATCCTTTATCCCCAGTTCAAATCTGGGTGCCGCCTGATCAATAAAATACTTAGGTTTTTTTTATAGTGCTGATCGAATTCGATAAATTTTTACTTCGCATAAGTTCGGGCAAGAGAGTAACTGGGCCTGCCGATACTGGGTTTAGAGAAACCATACCATAGTTCTATCCTCAAACTAGGGTTAGGGTTTGTTTTGACGGTAGTGGCCAAAATGGTTATCAATAGGGGTGAGGTAGTGTTTCCTTATTCTTTTATTATATGAATTTGAATTGGTTCTTAATTGAGATTCGATTTGATAATTTTAAAATACGAGGATAAGATGTCAGAAATCTTGGTATCCAAAGAAAGGTCCCTAAGGGGCATTCTTTTTTTTTTTCAATCTAAGATTCAAGAAGGGACTCCACGAAAGAATATCAAGACTTACTAATTATTATACATTTTTTTATCGTACATCTTATGTTACCTACATACACTAAAGTAAGGACTACTTAATTCTAACGAGAATCAGATTAAATAGGTCGATCAAAAATCAATTTAGGAGTTGTATTATGGATAAAATCTCTTCATTCTTTCATAGAATGATACAAAGCAAGGCTGCAGGGTTTAGGTCAAAAATAAACATTAGGTAAGGTAGGTATCCAATAAATATTTATCTATCGATAATTTTATGGTATATTCGGGCGTCCTTTGCTTAAAAAAAAAAAAAAGAGTAACAAAAGGAATAAAAAATCTTCCTATTCCCGCTTCTTCTATTCAGGACATCATTCCCGTACTCTTTCTTTTTTAAGGAAAAAAGGGCTATAGTATCTCGTATTTTTAATGCTCTCTAATTCTACCAGAATTCCTATAAGAATTTGTTAGGAGTAAATTCCTTGAACTGATTGATCCATGGCCTTAGGGCGGAATCCCTTTTTGACTCTGTACCCTTGATTCCACTATGATTATTGATCAATAGTAGAATAATCCCTTCATAGAAATAGGAGACATAATTTAGATGGATATAGTAAGTCTCGCTTGGGCTGCTTTAATGGTAGTCTTTACATTTTCTCTTTCACTAGTAGTATGGGGAAGGAGTGGACTCTAGGGATACTACTAATTGATTAAGTAATCAAATTGTTGTATCAATTCTTTTCTTTAATGGATCATTTTGCATTAATCATTTTGTCAAACGTTATTCTTTAATCTTTTTCTTTAGTTTTGTTTCACTCCTGTAAGAAACTCTTGTATTGTAAGTTGTAATGTAAGAAAGAGCCATTATACCAATTCAGAATTTCTACTAGAAATGACGAATGGTTAAAAAAAGTTCTATACATAAGAAAATTAGACTTTCTTCCACGGAACTATTCACGGCATATCACACATTTTCCATTTCCTTTTACTTTTTACTATAGTCTATTCTTCATATTATTTTTCTTTCCTTCCATGGATTCTTTGGTCAAGAATTGTCTTAGATTTTTTTATTTTGACCTGATTGAAATTAAGTGGATGCAATGAAAAAAGAAATTGAATTAGACTACTTAACTATTTCAATCTACTAATCTATTCTATGTAGATTCAAAGATAATATAATAGAAAGAATCTAAAGTGTCGTAGAAAAAACTATATGTAGTTCTTTCTACCACACTTTAAGATTCCAACCAGATCCTTTCATTTAAGACTTGGATTTTTTTTATTTAATCCCTTTTTAATTTCTTCAATGATTAATTGGAATTCCAATTAATTATTTTGGCTGACTGTTTTTACATAAATAATAAGTAAAAAAGAAGTAGGAACTAGAATGAACAGTGCAGTAGCAATAAATGCGAGAATATTGACTTCCATAACCTCTTTATTTTTTATTTTCACAATAACTCGGGATGTAATCCCATGGAGAGGAAAAAGGGGTATCTTGTAAATTCAAGGGTAGGGCTTGCATTCTGATAATACTGAATCAATTCAATATTATGAATATCGGATCTATCAAATCAATTCATGGATGAGAGTTATATTTCACGGATGAGAGTTATATAGTATAACATAGGAAGATCCTCTATCCACACTAAGACCAAAATGGGTTTTTTGATTGGATTAGGAATTCCCTCTTTTTTAATCCTTTTCTACTTTTTCTTTTCTATATCTCTAACCCACGAGCTTTCTTAATCTTATACTTTCTTAATCTTATACAATTTCCCTTCCTTTTTCTTATAGTTATACATACAATTATGTATGTATTATATGACCAACTTTCACTTTCTATGGGTCACATAGACATCCAAATAAGCAGTAGAAGTGAGATGGGGAAAAGAGGTCTGAAATAAAAAGGGAATACGATTTATGTATGGATTCCGGTAAAATACCGGTACTCTATTCCATAAGAGTGGAATAGGAAATTAAGATGAGGATGGTATCATCATAAAGAAAGATAGAGTAATATAATATCCTAAATTCTACTAATCCACATATCGTATGTGTGTCTTTCTTTATCGATTGGGAGTAGTGAAAAAAAAATTCCTATATGCCCTCCCTCCCTCTTTAATGAGAGATGCAAAATAAAAAAGTGAAGTAAGGGTGCCCTGTGGGTATTTGATCTTGCTCCCTGCCCCTTTTTTTCATGGAAAAAGGAAATATCAATTTCTCCATTCATTGAACCCTAGTTCGGGACTGACGGGGCTCGAACCCGCAGCTTCCGCCTTGACAGGGCGGTGCTCTGACCAATTGAACTACAATCCCCGCGGGGTGTATGGCATACCCATTCTTAAATAGAACCATAAGAAGATTCGATTCGTCTTTCGTACTCTAAGAAATAGACGAATCATATACTACATACCCACATATTATATTATACGTGGGTATAGTGAGAGTGACATAACTAGTATGTCGTGATTTTTTATCACTAAAAATGGATAATAATCCAGCCTTCAATAAGAAAAACTCTTTTGTTTGTAAGAAAGGAATGAGAGAGATATGGATTAGAAAAAAAAATTTCCCTTTTTTCTTTATCTTTTATTTCTATAGATCAGACATTTTATTTTATGGAAGAAAAACAAAAGGATTTAGTTCATACTCACGAAGCCCTAGATTTTTGGTTTGGGCCGAGCTGGATTTGAACCAGCGTAGACATTGTCAACGAATTTACAGTCCGTCCCCATTAACCACTCGGGCATCGACCCAGGAAGAATTTATTCTAGGGTTTTTGCTAATCTATGATTAACCTCCTTTCATAATACTCCCTACCCCCAGGGGAAGTCGAATCCCCGCTGCCTCCTTGAAAGAGAGATGTCCTGAACCACTAGACGATAGGGGCATCACTAGACGATAGGGCCATATACAACCGCTCGTGATTATACTATAATCATAGTATGAGCAGTTTTTTGGAATTGTCAATATACTCGAAAAGTATAAATAGATCCAAAGCAAAGAGTTTTTCCAACTTTTCTGTTATGTTTTCATCTAGGATTTTTTTTAGTTGATCGTTATAGATTAATTCTCCGTGCTTCATTTAGTGTTCATACCAAAAATGCATCCATCCCGCACTAAGTCATAAAATTCTCTAAAAATATAGAGAAAGTTTCAAAAACAAAGAAAAAAAGTGAATCAATTTAGTAGAAAAGTACTCTATCAGATTCGAACCAACGACTTACGTCTTAGCACGAGATTACTCTACCACTAATTTAAAAAGCCCTTTATCGGATTTGAACCGATGACTTATGCCTTACCATGGCATTACTCTACCACTGAGTTAAAAGGGCTTTTTATTTAATTCAAAAATTAGCCACTTGGATTTCCCATTATGGGTCTACTGCATAATGTACATATTATATATATAATATATAGAGATAGAGAGAGAGACATTATGTAGAGATTGTATATGTATATATCGATATCTTGAGAGCTCAAAATAAAATTAATAAAAAAAAACATACCCTACATAACATATCCAACTCTTCTTGGTTCAGGGTTTTCCGTTTCCGAAGACTAGTAAAATAGGCGGATTCTGGAACCCCAAGGATTCAACGGTATATGGATATGGAAAATATAAGATTTCCGATCCTAGCGGGAAAAGGCGGGGAACAGATACCCAATAGGATATAGGATCCTTGGGAGGAACTTTTGGTAATGGCCTTGATCCTCTATGCTATTTTTTATGTGTTCTTAGTTCTATTGAACTTTTTGCATTCTTTTAAACAAGAATCTAATAAACTAGAATTGAGTCAGTGGAAAAAAGGAGAGAGAGGAAAGTGTTAAATGGAGAGAGTCGACTAATCAGAGACTTTTAGGATCTTCTTTACATCAGGTAAATCTGTCGGCCCTGTCCGTTTTTTTCTTTAAGTTACGACTCTTTGCTGCTTACTTCTATCAAGCCATAGGGAAAGTCTATGATGAATTTGGAAAACTCATCTCACTCTTACTCTATGGCTCGGACTTAATGGGGGAAGAAAACATCTTCCATAATTTCTTTTTTGTTCAATTCTGGACAAAAAAGAAAAGGAAAAAAGGAATTTATAGGGACAGTGTTACCCCCTATATCCCCTAGTTTATATTGTAGGAATAATAAAACAATTTAGCAGTCTGACACACTTACGTCCTTGCAAAGTAAATAATTATTATTGTAGTCGTAACCGTAGAATAGGATCCTAATCAAAATAAATACATTTGGTTCAGGCGCTATTAGCATGGTAAGAAAAGATTTTTTTTACAGACCAGAGGGGCTATCTAAATCCTAAAGTAAAGGCGAGCGATCGAAGTAGAAGTACCAACGGCTCAGTGTCATGAACCTTCTCCATCTGATTCAATAAGGGGGAATTAGCCTTCTTGTCAAATGGCTATCCTTGACAAAGGGTACCATTTATACCATAATCTACAATGTAGCGGGTATAGTTTAGTGGTAAAAGTGTGATTCGTTCTATTAATAACTGAATTTGAAATGATATACTTAAGGCATCCTTAAGTTTTTTATTTTTATATTCCGATGAAAACTTTAGTTCTTATAAAGGATTAAATCCTTTTCCTCTCAATAGCATATTGAGGAAGAATATACATTCTGGCGATTTGTATCCAAAGACTAATTTAAATTGCATCCAAAATAAAAATAGGATTATGAGTACAGAGTCGCGAAGCATAATTTTGCATTGGATTAAGTATTCCAATTTTGAAAATATGAGTAAAGGATCTATGGATGAAGATACAAAAAAGTTGATTTCCAATCGTAACTAAATCTTCTTAAAATAAGGAATAAGGAAGCCAAATAGCTAAAAAACGATAGTTTTGGTTTACTAGAACCATCCGCATATTGTTTCAGCTCGGTGGAAACCCAATTCTTTTCCTCAGGATCTCTTGAATGAAATTAGGGAACGAAGTAAGTAGATTAGATGAATTTAGATAGAATTTCTATCTCCTACTCTATAAGGATCATCTAGAAAGCGGAGAGCTTTGGTTCCATTCAAATAGAAAAGCTGACATAGATGTTAAGTGGTGAGAATATCCATAAAGGAGCCGAATGAAATCAAAATTTCATGTTCGGTTTTGAATTAGAGACGTTAAAAATAATCAACCAACGTCGACTATAACCCCTAGCCTTCCAAGCTAACGATGCGGGTTCGATTCCCGCTACCCGCTCCATTCTGTATAAAAGGAGTATTCTATTTGTCTAGACATGTTAGAGGCTTGTATTCAAGCCTTTTTTGTCCACCAGTTTCTGGTACTCCAGAGCGGAGTAGAGCAGTTTGGTAGCTCACGAGGCTCATAACCTTGAGGTCACGGGTTCGATTCCCGTCTCCGCACTTAGCAGTCTGTATAAAAGGACTATTCTATTTCTCTAGATATGTATGGTAGAGGGGCGTATCCAACCCTTTTTTATTCATTAGTTCCCGGCCCTAGAGGGCAAAATTGAGCAGTTTGCGAAGTCACTTGCCTTCAAAAAAAGAAGGCGCAAGGCCTCTCCCTACCCTGCAGAAAATAAAAATGAAACGAAAGGGACAGTCTACCTCTCCCTTCCCTTTAAAAAAAGTTTGCCCGTTGTTTGTCTCAGTTAATACCCAATTTTTGGAGCTCTGTTGGCGAGTTCTATTTCTGCCTCTGGAGCGCCCTCTTTTTTTGAGTGGGATGCAAAGGAAGGGTAAGATAGTAAGGGATACGGCACTAGACTAACACCTAATTAATACTTAATTTAATATAAGTAGTTAAACAGTTAACTAGACTAAACTTTTTATCATAGTACTTTGATAAATTAAGCGGGCGAGCGGCGGGAATCGAACCCGTATCTTCTCCTTGGCAAGGAGATATTTTACCATTGAACTACGCTCGCTACGGTATATATTTTATAGCGTATATCCGCCTGGGTCGACCTTCTATGTCTGGGTCGACCGTTTCATTTCATTTTCTATTATATTAGAGTTTTCCTTTTTTTATTATCTGTCAATGAATATTCTAATGGGAATGGAATTTCATAATACTGAAAGAGAAGAGCTAGCAATTCGGAACGCAAATTGCGTTTTAATACGTCTCACTATTCTAATTTTTTAGAAGAAATGGCCTTTATTATTTCTTTTTTATGGGGTTAATAAATATTAACCAAATTTCATTTAAGAAATGAGAGAATTCAGAATAGCTACGAGAAAGACTAGTCCAATCCATAATGATGTACCGGAAAATACAACATTTTTATTATTTGACCAACCATCAGGAGAAGCAAATACAAGGGGTACACTAATTACTAAGACTGAGGAAGTCGCAATTAATGCAAAAACAGCTAATTGGAAAGCAATAGTCATATTTCTAATCCTCCAAGCTACCATCAAATAAAGTTGACTACATATTTGATCCCTCACTTAAACCAAAATTGTAAAAAAATACAAGAAGTAGGAGGGGTTTAATCATGAATCCATTGATTCTTCTCTTTAATTCAAATTTATTACTTAAACCGCTTTTTTATTTGGATATGGGGGTGAGAAGAGATTATTTACTCTTTATTTCACAAGCGGGTATAGCGGATCCTGTATCCGTGTATACAGTATACAGAGATATATCGAAAAGGAACTTGTATCTGATATCTTTCTAGAGGCTAATAAATCTTTTTATTTTTTATATGGCTATGTTCTATTTGTAGGAGTAAAATAAGGATTAGGCTGTGGAGAGATGGCTGAGTGGTTGATAGCTCCGGTCTTGAAAACCGGTATAGTTCTAGGAACTATCGAGGGTTCGAATCCCTCTCTCTCCTTTTGCTTATTGAATACGTTTGTTTCTTTCATTTTTATTTATTTTTTTTTTCTGTCCCTTATCTTTCTTTCATAAAAAGGAATGAATGGCTCGGCTAGATGGAATAACCGAGCCAGAACAGAAAAAAAGTAGAACAGGTATAAATAAGAAAATCTTAGTTAAGAGGGTTCATGTAAAGAACAGGTTCCAAATCACGATCGATTCCCTTTTCAAAACCTGCTGCAGCAGCTCGGGCTCTTCCTGCATGCCATAAATGGCCCACAAAAAAGAAGAATCCTAGAACAAAATGAGAAGTTGATAACCAACTTCTAGGAGAGACATAATTAACTGCATTGATCTCGGTAGCTACGCCACCCACGGAATTTAAAGAGCCTAAAGGAGCGTGGGTCATATATTCTGCTGAGCGTCGTTCTTCTTGCCAAGGTTGTATGTCTTTTTTCAACCTACTCAAGTCCAAACCGTTGGGGCCCCTTAGAGGTTCTAACCATGGAGCACGAAGGTCCCAAAAACGCATAGTTTCCCCTCCAAAGATAACCTCCCCAGTTGGGGAACGCATTAGATATTTACCTAAACCTGTGGGTCCTTGAGCGGATCCCACATTAGCTCCAAGACGCTGGTCTCTAACTAGAAAAGTAAATGCTTGAGCTTGAGAAGCTTCTGGCCCGGTGGGTCCATAAAACTCACTCGGATAAGCTGTATTATTGAACCATACAAAACAACAAGCGATAAAACCAAAGACAGATAAAGCAGCTAAACTATAAGACAAGTAAGCTTCTCCAGACCATACAAATGCACGGCGAGCCCATGCGAAGGGTTTGGTTAAAATATGCCAAATTCCGCCAAATACACAAATAAAACCCAACCATACATGCCCACCAATTATATCTTCTAAATCATCTACACTAACAATCCACCCTTCTCCACCAAAAGGAGATTTTAGTAAATAACCAAATATAACACTGGGACTAAGGGTCAAATTGGTAATTTTTCTTACATCTCCCCCCCCAGGGGCCCAGGTATCATATACACCGCCAAAATAAAGAGCCTTGAGTACTAGAAGAAAAGCACCTAGACCTAACAAAATTAAGTGAATACCCAAAATTGTAGTCATTTTATTTCTATCTTTCCAGACATAACCAAAGAATGGAAAAGATTCCTCAAGAGTCTCGGGTCCCAGAAGCGCGTGATAAATGCCACCGAAGCCTAAGACTGCGGAGGAAATTAGGTGAAGTACGCCAGATACAAAGTACGGAAAAGTATCTAGAACTTCCCCCCCTGGCCCTACTCCCCAACCTAGAGTAGCTAAGTGTGGAAGTAAAATCAACCCTTGTTCATACATGGGCTTTTCTGGTACGAAATGGGCCACTTCAAATAGGTTCATTGCTCCGGCCCAGAATACGATTAATCCGGCATGAGCTACATGAGCTCCAAGCAGTTTACCGGACAAATTGATAAGTCTGGCATTCCCAGCCCACCAAGCAAAGCCGGTGGTTTCTTGGTCACGACCAGCTAAAACGAAAGTTCCATTAAAGAGCGTTTCCACGTGGTAGAACCTCCTCAGGGAATATAAGATTTTCATGAGGCTGATCCTGAGCTGCCATCCACGCACGAATACCCTCGTTTAAAAGAATATTTTTGGTGTAGAAAGTCTCAAATTCAGGATCTTCCGCTGCACGGATTTCCTGGGAAACAAAGTCATAGGCACGTAAGTTCAGAGCCAAGCCAACTACGCCAATAGCACTCATCCATAAACCGGTGACGGGTACAAATAGCATAAAGAAATGTAACCAACGTTTATTGGAAAAAGCAACACCAAAGATTTGGGACCAAAAGCGGTTAGCAGTGACCATTGAATAAGTTTCTTCAGCTTGAGTTGGGTTAAAAGCACGGAAGGTATTTGCACCATCACCGTCCTCAAATAGAGTGTTTTCTACGGTCGCTCCATGAATAGCGCATAGCAGAGCCGCACCTAATACTCCGGCAACTCCCATCATATGAAATGGGTTCAACGTCCAATTATGAAATCCTTGGAAGAAAAGGATGAATCGAAATATCGCTGCTACGCCAAAACTCGGCGCAAAGAACCAACCAGATTGCCCCAGTGGATAAATAAGGAATACAGAAACAAAAACAGCAATTGGACCAGAGAATGAGATTGCATTATAAGGCCGCAATTGAACAGACCGAGCAAGTTCAAATTGGCGTAACATGAAACCTATTAGTGCAAAAGCCCCGTGGAGAGCTACAAAAGTCCATAGACCGCCTAATTGACACCAACGAGTAAAATCTCCTTGTGCTTCGGGCCCCCATAGTAGCAACAAAGAGTGTGCTAAACTATTGGCAGGGGTAGAAACTGCTGCGGTTAAGAAATTACAACCTTCCAAATAGGAACTAGCCAATCCATGGGTATACCAAGAAGTTACAAAAGTTGTCCCTGTAAACCAACCCCCTAAAGCGAAATAAGCACAAGGAAAGAGCAATAGGCCAGACCATCCTACAAAAACGAAACGGTCCCTTCGTAACCAGTCATCCATAGTATCAAATAGATCATTTTCTTCTTTAGGAATTCTACCAAGGGCTATAGTCATAGTGATCCTCCTATTCAATTACTTCAACCATTTCCGAGCACCTCATATCACTTTCCAAGGCATATGATAGTTTTATTATCTGTGGACGATTTCTTTCTCGTTCAATGCCCTTTTTCAATGGTCTCGAAGAGAGAAATTTCCCATTTTTATCTATGGAGTCACAGTCACAACCGAGGTCGTGGTAAATCCATGAATTTGATTCGATTTGTTTTTCTTATACTATTTATTTGTTTTTCTTATACTATAGAAATAGAAATAAATTGTTTTTCTTATACTATAGAAAGAAATAAACCTTTGAATTCAGCATTATTCCAAGACTCCTATTTCAAAGTCTATCTTTTAAGGGAAAAATGCAAATAAAAGTAACCCTTCTTTTCCCATTCCCTCTCTATTGCATGGGTGGAAGAACTAAAATAATAGAGGATTCTGAAAAAAAAAAATGGACCTTCGAAATCCAATTTTATGTGTAGCGCAAAGGAGTTGCGATTTCTTCTTATTCCTATAGAACATCTAGTAACAAGAATATGAAATCGTAAATAGCGAAAAATTCTTGTCTTGCGCGGTCTAAGTCTAAGGAAATAAAAAAAATTCGCTTATACAATTTCATCTACATCGAATTTATATATCAGAATAGCGGATAGAGGCATCATTAAAGGAGTCAGGTCTACTTACTTTATGCTTCTTTCCAATTTTATGGTGGATTTGATAAGAACCCTTTTTGCTTTCTTGATAAATAATCGACAAAAAAAGCGTTTTTTTTATATAACCTGCTTGTTTTATTATAATTATAACAAGTCCTATATGGAAATGCCCGCTAAAGAGAAAATCTATTTGATTGTCTCTCGGCCAATATCGATTTTTAGAAAGAAAAAACAAGAATTTTCTTCTTTTTTTATTAACATTAAGAAAAAAGAATATAATTAAAATGGAATTGGCAATATAATTTTTATAGACTTTTGAAAGAAAAAAAAGGGGTTTTTTGCAACCGTTATTTCTTATTTCTTGCCTATATCATATCACGGAAACCTTTCGCTTTGGAACGTGGAGAGATGGCTGAGTGGACTAAAGCGGCGGATTGCTAATCCGTTGTACAATTTTTTTGTACCGAGGGTTCGAATCCCTCTCTTTCCGCTCCCTTGGATCATTTGGGACTTTCGAATTGGAAAGAATTCTGACCCCCGGATTTTCTCATAGATAAATGTACGAAACAAATCCAATAAGAAAAAAAAAAACTGAATTTTTACTCCTCGCGTCCAGGATTCCGTCCTGGGTCATTAGATAAGAATCCAAAGATAAAGAGTGAAACAAAGAATATCACTACTGTATAAACAAAAAGTTTGAGAGTAAGCATTACATAATCTCCAAGATTTTTTTTTAAGGAATAGATTACCAGTTTTTCCTTACCACACGGATCCACTAGGATGGTTTTTTTTTATACCTAAAAATGCAAAAAAGAATTCTTGAAAAAAATTGCAAGAATTCTTTTATAATAAGCACTCTTATCAATAGCAAAAATAGGGTTAGGTGGTTAGGTATTGTGTAGGTACCTTTAGGTACCTGCTCAACCTAGGTGCAGGGGAGTAGAAAGGCTGATCCAAATTTATTGCTGTAGCTACCCATTCAATGTAGAAGAATTTAAATTTTAGAATCGAAGGTTCATAATATAAAAATATAAAACTTCTCGGCTTTTACCCATTTTAAAATTTTTTTGGAATGAACACATCATTCAATTTGGCATACAGAGTACTAAAGATTTCATCGAAAACTTACAGCAGCTTGCCAAACAAAGGCTAATAGAAAAAAGAATAGAGGTATAACAGGCATAATATCCACGATTGGATTGAAAATAGCATAAGCTTCGGGTAATTTGGCAAAGAAAAAACTAGTAGGATAAAGAACAGAATTAAAACAGATACAGGTTAAACTAAGTATATTAGGCATAACAAGCATTTCATTCTTGTAGAGTAAATAATTGGATTTTTCTTGAGTTATTTTTTTAAGGGAAAGAAGGAAAAGGCAGATTCAAAATCTTTTTTCTTCGGACTTTCCCAAACACAAAATACCTCCTTGTATTCGCACTCTCAAATGAGAGTGGAATAAATTCGACTTTCATATAATATCTTAATAGAATTCCATGTAATGATCAATGCATTTTTTTGATTCTATATTATCCGCATGTGTAGAATACTAGCAAGAGAATATCCCTCCTTTTTTATGTAATTGAAATGGTATTGACGAATAACAAATAAACATACTAGTGTTTATTAGTGTCGCATAAAACCCGAAATGGGGCGTGGCCAAGTGGTAAGGCAGCGGGTTTTGGTCCCGTTACTCGGAGGTTCGAATCCTTCCGTCCCAGATTGTTTCTGATGAAACAAACGGTGAAATCATATAGTATTCCGTACGAGACAAAAGTTTATTAAAGAGAATAATGATATCTTATTCTTTCTCAGAAAACATAATAAAGTCTTAAGTCCAGTCAAATTGACTATCTTTATTTTCATGAAAAAAATGGGATCTATCAAGCACATTCAGGATATGCCTCTACTATAAAATCACTTAGTCATATTTTTTTCTTCCTTTTGGTATTCGAGTTGAAGAAGTACGAGAATTCTATAACTACCAAAAACTTTCAATCTTTTCATTGGAATAGTTTATTTAGTTATTATAGTTAATTGTTTTTGGTACTGAAAAAATATATTACTACTAGAATTCTAATTCTAGTAATTAAATTAATTAAACTTTTTTGGAGGTTGATAGTTTATTTATTGAGGAAGAGTCAATCCTTCTTTTCTCACTTCAAGATTGATCATCTCGAGCCATCCGTTGAGGGTGGAAATTTAAGAATAAATAAGTTTTAAGCAAACTTGTTTAGTCGTCTTTTTCAAACTATGTTTCATTCATATGATAGAATTTTAATATGGGTTTAAATAAATTGGATCTTGGCGGAGGCTTCCCGGATAAATACTTACTTTCTTTTATCCATATTGCTCCATAGATAGCAAGTTTTAATTAGTATAAAAAAACTAAACCAATGACTATTCATGATTCCATCCATATTGGATCAATTCTCTATACCACTTTGCAATGAAAAGAGGAATGTTTGTTATGGTAAAACTTCGTTTAAAACGATGTGGTAGAAAGCAACGTGCGACTTGAAGGACATGATCGATTGTGGATTTTGCTATCCATCATTTTCCATAGTAATGAAAATGCTCTTGGCTCGACATAGCCTGTTCTATTCGTTCCGAACCAAATTTGCGCTGGGTTTAAGTAACATAGTACACGATGGAGCTCGAGAGGACAGAATTTTTTTTATCAAGGGAAAGAATCTAGGGTTAGTGAAAACTAATAAATTAGGCCAACTTTGTCAGTCTATCCTTAATATAGAAATAAATCGAAAGGTTAAAATAAGAAGAAAGTCCAATAAAAGTATATCAGAATCAATCCCTCTTATTAGATTTCTATAGAAGAGATAAATGCTTTATCGAAGGAAATAAGAAAAAAGGGTATGTTGCTACTCTTTTGAAAGAAAAAAATAGGAATTCCCGAAGTAATGTCTAAACCCAAGGATTTCACAAATCAAAGATAAAGGATTCCAGAACAAGTAAACACAATTTTCAATTGTCTCAACAACAGAGTTGGATTAGAATAAGGAATAAAAGTCAATTCGTTCGAAATGAGACAAAGAAAAGAGTTTAAAGACGACTCAAAAATTTTGGAAGGATTTTGCCTTCGAAGTTTGTCAGGCAAAATTAGCCCACTTGAGTCATGAGTATAAATGAAATTTGTTTTTTCTGTAAGGAAATTAATGCACGTCATAGTCTAATTTCTATTATTATCGACAGAAATTCGAATCATTTTCTCGAGCCGTATGAGGAGAAAACCTCATATACGTTTCTAGGGGGGGGCGTTGTTTATCTACATCTATCCCAATAAGCTGTCTATCGAATCGTTGCAATTGATGTTCGATCTCGAAGAGAAGGAAGAGATCTTCAAAAAGTAGGTTTTTATGATCCGATAAAGAATCAAACTTGTTTAAATGTTCCAGCTATTCTCTATTTCCTTGAAAAGGGTGCTCAACCAACAAGAACTGTTTATGATATTTTAAGGAAGGCAGAATTCTTTAAAGAAAAAGAAAGAACTTTGAGTTAATTGAAGAACTAAATGAATCAAAAAATAGGATAGGAGAAGATTATTAGTATTCCTAGTTGTCTAATTATTTAGACACAATTTACCTCTTTTTTAATCCTATTTGGATTTATATTATATCGTGCCAATCCAACATAAGCCCCTATTTTATTTACTTTTTCTATCTAATTTGTTTTCTTACCATTGTATTTCCATTGACAAAGGTCTATTGAACAAATAGAATTTGTAGATAGATGGGTCTCTTTATCCTCACTCCATATTCAATTTTTCCGCCTACACTTCGCTCAAATGATAAGGGTGTTCCTCTTGCATGTATTCTCATACAATATAATATATATTTTTTATAATATATATTTTTTGTTAATAAAAATCGCTAAAAATAAGGAGAATTTGGCCATCGTGATTAGGGTCGCTCTTTTTTTAACTTTACTTTAGTGGAATTTCACCGGACCTGTTCGTTTTGGCATTTGAGTGTTTTTCATGGTCGATAAAAAAAATCTTTTGATGTCTTGCTAGTTCAATGTTTTGACAGAAGCGCGCGGTGTAATTCCATTGATTTTTGGATTTCGATCGTATCTAAGATCCTTTTTTTATCTGGGTTGCTAACTCAATGGTAGAGTACTCGGCTTTTAAGTGCGACTATGATCTTTTACACATTTGGATGAAACAACAAATTCGTCCAGACTCTTGGTAGAGTCTAGAAGACCACGACTGATCCTCAAAGGTAATGAATGGAAAAAATAGCATGTCGTAATAAAATCAATCTTTTTTGAATGGAATCCAAAATTACGATTTTCTGGGTCTAATGAATAAATGGATAGAGCCTGGCTCCAATTCTGGTAAAATAAAAAGCAACGAGCTGAACTTCCTAATTGGAATGATTCCCCGCTCTAATTAGACGTTAAAAATAGATTAGTGCCGGATGCGGGGAAAGGTTGGGTTTTCCTATGAGTGGACCCTTTATTTTTTCTTTTTTTTTTTAGAAATCCTAATTATTCTTGATTATGGATTGAATAAGGGATGTTATGGATTGAATGTGTAAAAGAAGCAGTATATTGATAAAGAGGCTGTATTCCAAAGTCAAAAGAGCGATTGGCCTGCAAAAATAAAAAACTTGTTCTGTTCTTTTTTTTTAATTAGAACAAACATAAACTAATTGGGTAGAAAAGGAGCAGAAAAAGATCTGTGGATTAGACTCCCTTTCTTTCCAGGGTTTGTATTAAAAATGCAACACCCTGTTCTGACCATATTGCACTATGTATCATCATTCGATAAACCGAGAAATGCTTCTTCTCTCTGATTCAAGTAGAAATACAAATGGAAAAATTCGAAGGGTATTCAGAAAAACATAAATCTCGTCAACAATACTTTGTCTACCCACTTCTCTTTCAGGAATATATTTATGCATTTGCCCACCATTATGGATTAAATGGTTCTGAACCTGTGGAAATAGTTGTTAGTTGTAATAACAAGAAATTTAGTTCACTACTTGTGAAACGTTTAATTATTCGAATGTATCAGCAGAATTTTTTGGATAACTCGGTTAATCATCCTAACCAAGATCGATTATTGGATTACAAAAATTATTTTTATTCTGAGTTTTATTCTCAGATTCTATCTGAAGGGTTTGCGATCGTTGTGGAAATCCCATTCTCGCTACGGGAATTTTTTTGTCTGAAAGAAAAAGAAATACCAAAGTTTCAGAATTTACGCTCTATTCATTCAATATTTCCCTTTTTAGAAGACAAATTTTTGCATTTGGATTATCTATCACATATAGAAATACCCTATCCTATCCATTTGGAAATCCTGGTTCAACTCCTTCAATACCGTATCCAAGATGTTCCATCTTTGCATTTATTGCGATTCTTTCTCAACTATTATTCGAATTGGAATAGTTTTATTACTTCAATGAAATCCATTTTTTTTTTTCAAAAAGAAAATAAAAGACTATTTCAATTCCTATATAACTCTTATGTATCAGAATATGAATTTTTTTTGTTGTTTCTTCGTAAACAATCTTCTTGCTTACCATTAGCATCTTCTGGAACTTTTCTGGAACGAATCCACTTTTCTAGGAAGATGGAACATTTTGGGATAATGTACCCTGGTTTTTCTCGGAAAACCCTATGGTTCTTTATGGATCCTCTTATGCATTATGTTCGATATCAAGGAAAGGCAATTCTTGCATCAAAAGGCACTTTTTTTTTGAAGAAGAAATGGAAATGCTACCTTATCAATTTCTGGCAATATTATTTCTGTTTTTGGACTCAGCCGCGAAGAATCCATATAAACCAATTAGCAAACTCTTGCTTCGATTTTATGGGGTACCTTTCAAGTGTACAAAAAAGTTCTTTGTTAGTAAGGAATCAAATGCTGGAGAATTCATTTCTAATAGATACTCGAATGAAAAAATTCGATACCATAGTCCCCGCTACTCTCCTCATAGGATACTTATCAAAAGCTCAATTTTGTACTGGATCGGGGCATCCTATTAGTAAACCCATTTGGACAGATTTATCAGATTGGGATATTCTTGATCGATTTGGTCGGATATGTAGAAATCTTTTTCATTATCATAGTGGATCTTCGAAAAAACGGACTTTGTATCGACTAAAGTATATACTTCGACTTTCATGTGCTAGAACTTTAGCTCGTAAACATAAAAGCACGGTACGAACTTTTATGCAACGATTGGGTTCGGCATTTTTAGAAGAATTTTTTATGGAAGAAGAGCAAGTTTTTTCTTTGATGTTCACCAAAACAACTCTTTTTTCTTTCTGTGGATCACACACTGAGCGTATTTGGTATTTGGATATTATACGTATCAATGACCTGGTCAACCCTCTTAATTAATCATTAGACGAAATTAAGAAACAGGAAAGGGTTGATAAATGATCAAGAAAAAACTTTTCTATTTTTCATTCTGAAATGTTCTTTTTATTATAATAAAGAGTAGGTGAATCAACTTACTAATTAAAAAAATTAGTAGAACTTCCTCTTTGGAATAGAAATTGGCTATTTCTACATAGGGAAAGTCGTGTGCAATGAAAAATGCAAGCACGATTTGGGGAGGGATTTTTCTCTATTGTAACAAGGAAGAATTATCTACTCCATCCGACTAGTTCCGGGTTCGAGTCCCGGGCAACCCATATAGAAAAGACCCATCAAAGTTTTTCACTTTGACTCACTTCATTTACAAATACAAAATTATTGGTTTGGTTAATTTAGTTATATGGATAGCTAATCTTTGGGCTGACTTGGTTGACATTGGTATATAGTCTATGTTATACTGTTAAATAACAAGCCTTCTATTATCTATATTCTAGTTAATACGTGTGCTTGGGAGTCCTTGCAATTTGAATAAACCAAGATCTTACCATGACTGCAATTTTAGAGAGACGCGAAAGTACAAGCCTGTGGGGTCGCTTCTGCAACTGGATAACTAGCACTGAAAATCGTCTTTACATCGGATGGTTCGGTGTTTTGATGATCCCTACCTTATTGACCGCAACTTCTGTATTTATTATCGCCTTCATCGCTGCCCCTCCAGTAGATATTGATGGTATTCGTGAGCCTGTTTCTGGTTCTTTACTTTATGGAAACAATATTATCTCTGGTGCTATTATCCCTACTTCTGCGGCGATCGGATTGCACTTTTACCCAATTTGGGAAGCTGCATCTGTTGATGAGTGGTTATACAATGGTGGTCCTTATGAGCTAATTGTTCTACACTTCTTACTTGGTGTAGCTTGTTATATGGGTCGTGAGTGGGAACTTAGTTTCCGTCTGGGTATGCGTCCTTGGATTGCTGTTGCATATTCAGCTCCTGTTGCAGCTGCTACTGCTGTTTTCTTGATTTACCCTATTGGTCAAGGAAGCTTTTCTGATGGTATGCCTTTAGGAATCTCTGGTACTTTCAACTTTATGATTGTATTCCAGGCAGAGCACAACATCCTTATGCATCCATTCCACATGTTAGGTGTAGCTGGTGTATTCGGCGGTTCCCTATTCAGTGCTATGCATGGTTCCTTGGTAACCTCTAGTTTGATCAGGGAAACTACTGAAAATGAATCCGCTAATGAGGGTTACAAATTTGGTCAAGAGGAAGAAACTTATAATATTGTGGCTGCTCATGGTTATTTTGGCCGATTAATCTTCCAATATGCTAGTTTCAACAACTCTCGTTCTTTACACTTCTTCTTGGCTGCTTGGCCTGTAGTAGGAATCTGGTTCACTGCTTTAGGTATTAGTACTATGGCTTTCAACCTAAATGGTTTCAATTTCAACCAATCTGTAGTTGATAGTCAAGGTCGCGTTATTAATACTTGGGCTGATATCATCAACCGTGCTAACCTTGGTATGGAAGTAATGCACGAACGTAATGCTCACAACTTCCCTCTAGACTTAGCTGCTGTTGAAGTTCCATCTATTAATGGATAAGGTTTTTCTGCTAACATATAAGAATTTTTGAAGACAGAAATACCCAATATCTTGTTCTAGCAAGATATTGGGTATTTCTGTCTTTATTTTGAATCTTTTTTTCTTCTTAATCTTTCTATTCAGAATTCAGTTAACGACGAGATTTAGTATCCTTTCTTGCATTTTCATAACTCGTGAAATGCCGAGTAGGCACGAATTCCCCCAATTTGCGACCTACCATAGGATTTGTTATGTAAATAGGTATATGTTCCTTTCCATTATGAATCGCGATTGTATGGCCAACCATTGTGGGTAGAATGCTAGATGCCCGGGACCACGTTACTATTGTTTCTTTCTCCTCCTTCATATTGACCTTTTCTATCTTTGCCAATAAATGATGAGCTACAAAAGGATTCGTTTTTTTTCGTGTCACAGCTGATTACTCCTTTTTTCCTTTTTAAAGAGTGGCATTCTATGTCCAATATCTCGATCGAAGTACGGAGGTCAGAATAAATAGAATAATGATCAATGGAAAAAAGAAAAAAATCCTTTAGCTGGATAAGGGGCGGATGTAGCCAAGTGGATCAAGGCAGTGGATTGTGAATCCACCATGCGCGGGTTCAATTCCCGTCGTTCGCCCATCGCATTATTGCAAATTCCAAAAATGCAATTTTCCATATTCCTAGTTACGTATTTACTTACGGCGACGAAGAATAAAACTATCGCTATATTTTTTCCTTTTCCTAGTTCTTCTTCCAAGCGCAGGATAACCCCAAGGGGTTGTGGGTTTTTTTCTACCAATGGGAGCTTTCCCTTCACCGCCCCCATGGGGGTGGTCCACAGGGTTCATAACTACCCCTCTTACTACGGGGCGTTTACCTAGCCAACACTTAGATCCGGCTCTACCCAAACTTTTTTGGTTCACCCCAACATTACCCACTTGTCCGACTGTTGCTAAGCAGTTTTGGGATACTAAACGGACCTCCCCAGATGGTAATCTTAAAGTGGCCGATTTACCCTCTTTTGCAATGAGTTTCGCTACAGCACCTGCTGCTCTAGCTAATTGCCCACCCCTTCCACGTGTGATTTCTATGTTATGCATGGCCGTGCCTAAGGGCATATCGGTTGAAGTAGATTCTTCTTTTCTCTCAAAAAACCCCTTCCCAAACTGTACAAGCTTCTTCCAAAGCATACGGCTTTCTAGATGTATATGACGATCTCTAGACAGATGGATCTTATATGAATCATATGATGAAGTACCACATGAGTGGATATATAGGAAAGGAATCCAAATCTGCCGAATCGCTCATGTTATGATCTTCTACATCCTAGGTCTCTGCGTTCCGTCATCTGGCTTATGTTCTTCATGTAGCATTCAGATCGAATGACTCTATGAAATTACGTCGATACTTCCACATATTATGGGTAACGTAGGAGACATCCCTATTTTCCCCCGGGGGTCTTAATTACCACTGCTTAGCTTTCAATTTGCCTCTGACCATCAAATTAAATGTGAATAACCCGTCCTCCTCTCTTTGAAACAAGGGGCGCTTCCGGTTCTGTGCGTGCTTCAAACAATTTTGTCTTCTCCATATTACCATATCTCTAGAGCCAATAATTTTCTATGAGGAACTACTGAACTCAATCACTTGCTGCCGTTACTCAACAGTTTTCTGTTGAGGTCTATCCCGTAGAGGTAGTCAAATTGGATCAGTGATCGATTTCTAGGTTTCGTCGTAAACCTAATTGGTTACTTCCAATTACGTAAATCAATAGTTCAAACCGCACTCAAAGGTAGGGCATTTCCCATTGATATAGGAACTTTTGTACCAGAAACAATAGTATCTCCAATTATAGCCCCTCTGGGATGTAAAATATATCTCTTCTCACCATCCCCATAGTGTATGAGACAAATGTATGCATTTCGATTAGGGTCGTATTCTATGGTTACGATTCTACCAGATATGTCTTTTTGATTCCGTTCGAAAATCTATTTTACGGTATAGGCGCTTATGACCTCCCCCTCTATGCCTTGCGGTAATGATTCCTCTGGAATTACGACCTTTACCACAACGGTGCCGTCCATGGATCAAATTATTTCGTGGATTGGATTTCACTTGCCTGTCTACGGTTCCCTTGCGTGTGCTCGGGATAGGTGTTTTGTATAAATGTTTCGCCGTATTATTAAGTATTCTCCTTTAGTTTTTTTCTCTATCTAGAAGTGGAATAGAATAACCCGGTTGAAGGGTAATGATCATACGTCTGTAATGCATTGTATGGCCCAGAATAGGTCCTATTCTTCTACCTTTTCCAGGTAGTCGATGGCTATTCACAGCTACCACCTTAACACCAAAGAAGAGTTCGACCCAATGCTTTATTTCTGTCTTAGTGAATCCCGATTCGACATTAAAAGTATATTGATTCTTTCCCAATAAACGAAGACTTTTTTCTGTAAATACTGCGTATTTGATTCCATCCATAAATCGACTTTCCCTCCTATGCTCTGAGTTCCAGTATCGATAAGAATTCGAGTTCTTATTGTTCTTATGTTATGGTATGAATATACCATACCAATTCGTTATGTATGGATGATGGATGAGATTCCATGGATAGAGAGCCAGTTCCAATAGACTTATGGAATGTTCCCGTTCGTGTGCATCCAGCAGGAATTGAACCCGCAAATTTACCAATTATGAGTTGGGCGCTTTAACCATTCAGCCATGGATGCTTAACAGGGATCATCGTACATCGTAAATAACCAATTTTCATATAGAAAGACATATCATAGAAAAATGAAATCGAAAATATTCCGAGATGGCAAATATTCGGAGATGACTATGAAAACACCTCTCTGGATCCTCGAATTGAAAGAGAGATTGAGAGGGATCAAGAATCCTAATTCTCGCTATTTGGAATGGATCCAATTCTATTGAGTCTGACTCATAGTGATCATTTCTCTTTAGCAAAGAATGACCTTGGTTATCAAAGGATTGAACAACCGGGATCCATTTACTTATGATACCTAGTTGGCATTGATAACAAGGATCTAATGAATTATGAGTTTAATAGATCCTCTTTAGCAGAAAGACGTATATTCCTTGCTCATTATCAGACAATCACTTATTCCCAAACCTCGTGTGGGACTAATCGTTTTCATTTACCATCTCATGGAAAACCCTTTTCGTTCCGCTTAGCCCTATCGGGTATTTTAGTGATAGGTTCTGTAGGAACTGGACGATCCTATTTGGTCAAATACCTAACGAAAAATTACGATTTTCCTTTCATTAAGGTACGAGGGCTTCTTATTCCACAAGAA